>NC_086445.1:849153467-849326177 GCF_028390025.1 Pseudophryne corroboree
GTGTGTGTGTGTGTGTGTGTGTTTGTGTAAATATATATATATATATATATACACATACACACACACACACACACACACACACACACACCTGTATACTGTATATGAACAGTGAGAGTAAAGCGCCACGTGTAATTGTGACAAAACAATATAAGCAGTCATACAGTATATTGACAAAAACAAACACTCCCTTCTTTATAGGGTGTCAGCTAACCCCTAGATAATCAGCATTTGGTAAGAGCTGTTTAAATTAGGATAAAATGTGGGGGGAAAGGGGTCCAAGCGACCAACGGTGTTTGATAAAATATAAATATTACGAAGAAAATAATTTCTTACGGTAAAAAAATAAAATAAATTAATGCTGGGATAATGGCTTAGTAATTAAAAAATAGGATTTTAATTACCTACCGGTAAATTCTTTTCTCGTAGTCCATAGAGGATACTGGGAATCCATTTAGTACCATGGGATATAGACGGGTCCACTAGGAGCCATGGGCACTATAAGAATTTGATAGTGTGTGCTGGCTCCTCCCTCTATGCCCCTCCTACCAGACTCAGTCTAGGAAACTGTGCCCGAGGAGACGGACATACTTTGAGGGAAGGATATAAAAGGATAGTGGTGAGATTCCGAACCAGCACACATGAAACAAGAGGAAAGACATGCTAACCAAACTTGAAACCAGGAACAGCAACAGCTGAACCAAACAACAATACTTAACCAAGTAACCGTGCAGGAAGTACGAAGCACCGGGCGGGCGCCCAGTATCCTCTACGGCAGGGGTGTCAAACTCAAATTCATCGGGGGCCGCATCAGCAGTTTGGTCCCCATCAAAGGGCCGGTTGTATCTGTAGGTCTATCCAAAATTTACCGCTCCACCTGCCTTATATGTGCCCAGCCATCTGCCCCCTTTTAAAGTGCCCAGCCATGTGCCCCCTTTTATAGTGCCCAGCCATGTGCCCCCTTTTATAGTGCACAGGTCCCCATTTTACACATTGTGGCAGGCACAGGTCCCCATTTTACACATTGTGGCAGGCACAGGTCCCCATTTTACACATTGTGGCAGGCACAGGTCCCCATTTTACACATTGTGGCAGGCACAGGTCCCCATTTTACACATTGTGGCAGGCACAGGTCCCCATTTTACACATTGTGGCAGGCACAGGTCCCCATTTTACACATTGTGGCAGGCACAGGTCCCCATTTTACACATTGCGGCAGGTGGTGGAAGGAGGGAGAGAGAGAGAAAGAGAGGAAGGGAGAGGGGCTGACTTACATTTGAAGCGGTTCTCGCCGCTCTTCAGCCGCCTCTCCCTCCTCGTCTGCGCGGCTCCCTTCTCCCTCCTCCGACGGGGTTTCGTTGAATGACGCGTTTGCGCCGTGACGTCACGACGCAATCGCGTCATTCCGCGAAACCCCGCCCCCCCCCCGAGCTGGGCACTCGGGAGAAGGGGGTTTCATGGCGGCGGCACCGCGGGCCATCAGACGAGGTCTGGCGGGCCGGATTTGGCCCGCGGGCCTTGTCTTTGACACCCCTGCTCTACGGACTATGAGAAAAGGATTTACCGGTAGGTAATTAAAATCCTATTTTCTCTTACGTCCTAGAGGATACTGGGAATCCATTTAGTACCATGAGGATGTACCAAAGCTCACAAACTGGGTTGGAGAGTGCTGAGGTCCGTGCAGAACCGATTGATGAAACTGAAGGTCCTCAGAGGCCAAAGTATCGAACTTGTAGAACTTAGCAAACGTGTTCATACCTGACCAAGTAGCTGGTCTGCAGAGCTTCAAAGCCGAGACACCCCGGGCAGCCGGCCAGGAAGAACCCACCGACCTACTAGAGATTGGGCTTGTACAGATTTAGGAACTTGCAATCCTGCTGTGGAATAAGCATGCTGGATAGTGAACCTGATCCAGCGAACAGTGGACTGATTTGAAGCAGGACACTCAATCTTTTTGGGATCATAAAGAACAAACAGCGAGTCCGATTTTCTGTGACGAGCTGTTCACTTTACATACACCTTCAAAACCCTCACAACATCCAAAGACTTTGAAGTAGCAGAGGTGTCGGTAACAACCAGAACCACAATAGGTTGGTTGATGTGAAATGCAGACACCACCTTAGGAAGAAATTGCTAACGAGTTCTGAGTTCAGCTCTGTCTTCATGGAAAATTAAATAGGGGCACAACGAAAATTAAATAGTGAGACAACGCCCCCAGCTCCGACACACGTCTTTCTGAAGCCGAGGCCAACAGTGTGACGGTCTTCCACGAAAGATATTTTACATCAACCTCCTGTAACGGTTCAAACAAGTCCAATTGGAGGAACTGCAACACCAAATTGAGATCCCAAGGTGCCGTGGGAGGCACAAAGGGAGGTAGGATGTGCAGAACACCTTTCAAGAACGTCTGGACCTCAGGGAGAGAAGCAAATTGTTTCTGAAAGAAAATGGACAAGGCCGAAATCTGGACTTTATGGAGCCCAGACATAGGCCCACATCCACACCTGACTACAGAAAAAGCAGTAAATGTCCCAGATGAAATTCCACCACAGAAACTTTTCGATCTCACACCAAGAGACGGATTTCTTCCAAATACGGTGGTAAATGTTTAGATGTTACTCCATTTCTGGCCTGGATCATAGTCGGGATAACCTTGTCAGGGATCCCTCTTCTGGCTAGAATCAGCTGTTCAACTTCCATGCCGTTAAACGTAGTCCAGGTAAATCTTGATAGATGAACGGGCCCTGTTGTAGAAGATCCTCTCGAAGAGGTAGAGGCCACGGATCTTCGATCAGGATCTCTAAAAGATCCGCATACCAAGCCCTTCTTGGCCACTCCGGAGCAATGAGTATTGCTTGAACATTTTCCCTTTTTATTCTTTTGAGAATTCTTGGGATCAGAGGAAGTGGAGGAAACATGTACACCATCTGATAGACCCATGGAGTCGTCAGAGCGTCTACTGCCACTGCATGTGGGTCTCTCGACCTGGAACAATACCGCTTGAGCTTCTCGTTGAGACGAGAGGCCATCACGTCGATTTGTGGATATCCCCATCAACGTGTCAAGCACCTGAACACCTCCGGGTGAAGGCCCAACTCCCCCGGGTGCAGGTCGTGTCTGCTGAGGAAGTCTGCTTCCCAATTGTTTACTCCCGGATTGAAGACCGCTGACAACGCCACAGCGTGTTTTTCTACCCAGAGGAGGATTCTGGTCACCTTTGACATTGCTGCTCTGCTTTTCGTTCTGCCCTGTCGGTTTATGTAAGTTACCGCCGTCACATTGTCCGACTGGACCTCAATGGCGTGATCTTGAAGAAGATATGAGGCCTGCAGAAGGGCATTGTATATAACCCTGAGTTCCAGAATTTGGATTGGAAGGACGACTTCCTGACTTGACCATCTTCCCTGAAACTGCACCCCCTTGGTGACTGTTCCCCAACCTGTGAGGATTGCGTCTGTGGTCAGCAGAATCCAATTCTGAATCCTGAACCGTCGACCCTCAATTAGGTAAGGAGTCTGAAGCCACCATAGAAGAGAAATCCTGGCTCTTGGCGATCCCCTGGTGCATGTGAAGATGCAATCCGGACCATTTGTCCAACAGATTGAGCTGGAAGGGTCTTGCATAAAACCTTCCGTACCGAAGTGCCTCGTAAGAGGCTACCATTTTCCCCAGAAGACGAATGCATAGATGTACCGATATCCGGGAGGGCTTCAGGACATCCCGAACCATCGACTAGATTACCAATGCCTTTTCCAACGGAAGGAACACTTTCTGTGACTGTGTCCAGTATCATTCTCAGGAATGGAAGCCTTCGTGTTGGCTCTAGGTGAGACTTCAGAAGGTTCAGAATCCACCCGTGATCCCAGAGTAGTCGGGTTTAGAGGGCAATGCTGTCCAACAACCTCTCCCTGGACGGCGCCTTTATCAGAAGATCGTCCAGGTACAGAATTATGTTAACTCTCTGTTTGCAGAGGAGAAACATCATCTTTGCCATCACCTTGGTGAATACCCTCAGTGCCGTGGAGAGACTAGAAAACTGGTAGTGACAGTCCTGCAGTGCAAACTGTAGATAAGCCTGATGAGGCGGCCAGATCGGAATGTGAAGGTACGCATCCTTGATATCCAGAGACACTAGGAATTCCCCCTCCTTCAGACCTGAGATCACCGCTCTTGAATTTGAACACTTGTAAGTACGGGTTCAACGACTTGAGGTTCAGAATCGGTCTTACCAAACCCTCCGGTTTCTGTACTACAAACAAGTTGGAATAGTACCCCTTCTTTAGTAGATGAGGTGAAACTGGAACAATGAATTGAGTCTGTACCAGTATTTGAATGGCGTCCTGTAAAGTTATACTTGCCTCTTGTGAAACTGGTAAGCCCGATTTGAGGTGGGAGCTCCTGGAACTCCAGTCTGTAGCATTGGGATATAAGATCTATGACCCAGGAATCCTGGCACAAACTTGTTTAGATGTAACTGAAGAATTTTAGCTGGGCTCCCACCTGCCAGTCTTCCAGGCATAGCGGTCCCCCCCATCATCCTGAAGGCTTTGAGAAAGCAGGGCTTGAGCTCTGTTCCTGAGAACCGGCAGATGCTGGTTTGTGTGGTTTACCTCTAGCGCCTCTGGTTTTGCCCTTAAACTTGGCTGTCCGAAAGGACTGCAAGTTGGAAACCGAGTAGGTCTTCCTGGCTGGGGGAGCTGCAGAAGGAAGATATGTGGACTTACCCGCAGTAGGTTTGGAGATCCATTTACAGTTCATCTCCAAATAAGGCCTCTCCTGTAAATGGTAGACCTTCCACGCCTTTCCTGGAGTCCACATCAGCAGTCCACTGGCGTAGCCATAAGCCGCTGCATGCTGACACTGCCATAGCAGTGGTGCGTGCATTAAGCAAGTTTATTTCCTTTATGACTTCCACCATAAAGTTCGCAGAGTCCTGTATATGTTGCAGGAATAAAACAATCAACCCCTAGATAAGGAATCTAACCCCTCAATTAGGATACCTGACCATTTAGCAATGGCTTTCGTTATCCACGCACATGCTATAGTGGGTCTCTGGGCCAACCCAGCAGCTGTGTACAAAGATTTGAGGGTGGTCTCAATTTTACGATCAGCCGTGTCTTTCAGGGAGGCTGCACCAGGGACAGACAATACTATTTTCCGTGACAACCTGGATACTGATGCATCCACTATCGGTGGATTTTCCCATTTTTTCCTATCCTCAAGAGGAAAAGGAAAGGATGAAAGTAACCTCTTAGGGATTTGAAATTTATCAGGATTAACCTATGGTTCTTCAAACAGGGTATTCAGTTCCTTTGACACAGGAAAAGTGACTGAGAATTTATTTTTTACATTAAAATAAGATTCCTCACACTCCTCTGTCACCTTATCAGGAAATTGCAGAACGTCTCTGATAGCTTCTATAAGAGCCTCTATTCCCTGTGACAGAGCAGAACCCCCCCTACACCACTACCGCTGAGTCCACCTCCCCTCCTCCATGTCTGACCCTTCATCATCAGAGTCAGACTGCAGGATATGGGACAGAGTACGTTTTTGCGGACAAATGGTAGGGGTCTGAGACGCTGGTTTGGGGACTGAGTCTCTGTTCATAAACTCATCCACAGACTGTCTTAAGTATTGCGTCTCTTTCTCATTGTGGGACAATTTAGTAAAAATATTGGAAATCGGCCCACCCCCTGCAGAGGACTCATGGGAAATCATCAGGCAAAATGTAGCCCAGTCCTCAATTTCCTCCTTAGTGAAAGAAAATTCCTATAAAGTCTATACTAGATGGTATCGGGTCCCAGCAACACTGCATAAGATTTTTCCCGGGTCATCCCCATTATGTTGGCGCGGATGTGGCCAGACTGGAGACTTTAAGCACATCTGGTGGTCTTGCCCCAAAATATGCGCGTTTTGGGCACAGGTGGAAACCCTCATCGGTTCCATTTTCCACTCGCAAGTAGTATTGAGCCCTTGGTCGGCCCTCCTGGGTCTACCCCTGCCCAACTTTGATACCCAGGCGAGTAGCCTGGTACTCCAAATTCTACACGCCGCTAGATGTGTGATAGCTAAAAATTGGAAAAAAACCATTCCCCCCCCTAGGAGCATGTTGATAGCCAAAATATGGCATATTTCCATGATGGAGAAAATCACGGCCTCCTTAAGGGACAGGTCAGAGAAATATAGGAGGATATGGGATCCTTGGTTCACCTACACTACGCCCTCTAATACCGGAGTGTGATACCCTCCGTCATATGATTCTCAATAAGCAAACGAAGTAATATACTGTCCACAGTTGTAAAATTGGTAAAGAGTGCAGTTAGGAGGTGCTACCTCCCTTGACATGGTTCTACCTTGTATGTATGTTACTATGATGATCCCCCACTCTCTCCCACACCCCCGTCCCCTTTCCCCCTCTCTCTCTTATTCTCTTCTTTTCTCCTTCTATCCTTCTCTTTATTTTTAAGCTTAAACACAAAAAAAATTGTTGTCGATATATATATATATATCTGGTAGTGATGATGTACTTCCCTGTTGATACTACATTTGGTTATTCCCCACGGGATAACGTGTATGTAATTTTGAATATCTCATTTGGAGTCATCATCTCCTGTTTGTCTTGTACCAGCATATTCGACTTCTCTTCAATAAAAATATATTTAAAAAAAAAAAAAAAAATATTGGAAATCATTCCTTTAATGGAATCCAGCCACGCTGGTTCAGCCCTGCTAGCCTGGGGAGGTGCACTACACTGAGTACACAGTAGTGAGTTCCCTGGGGAAGAGGAACACTCTGCCGTGCATGAAACACTCTCTTTGCCTGACATATTGTAAATGTGACAGCACACACACACACACACACACACACACACACACACACACACAGAGGAAAAACTTAAAAGCACAATTAACCCACAAAGAGCCCTTCCAGGGAGACACAGAGATAGTATGGAGCCAGCACACCGCGCCTTTATCGCTAATGCCAAGCTTAGCCGGGTCGCAGACTGAGTACCCAGATTGGGGACTCGGTACATTAATAATCGCTCCCCCACTGCTATGACCCCCTGGTACCGGTGAGGTCATCTGGAGTCACTCCGGAGGAGCTGCGCGTCCCTGTCAGGTGTCTGTGTCCACTGCAGAGGGAAATGGCGCTGGTGAGCTGCTGGATCCGCTTATAGTGAAGCCCCACCCCCTCCATGGCGCACAGGATTCTCGCTTTTTTTATACTGGCTGAGCTAATTTAATGCTTAAAATAGAGTCAGATCCTTTAGGATGTAAGCTCTCATGAGCAGGGCCCTCTTCCCTCATGTGCTTATCCTTTTTCTTACCTTAATAATCTTCAACTGCACCAAATCCAGCAGTCTTCTGCCACCTGATACTTATTCCAGTGTCATCTTCTGATGTAGCTATGTTTATTTACCCTGCACTTGTCCTATATTGTCGTCAACTGTAAGTTGCTGTTTTCCCGTTTGATTATTTGTTTATGTACTCTGTAATTGGGCACTGCGGAACCCTTGTGGCGCCATATAAATAAAGGATAATAATAATAATAATCCGTGTTAAGTCTGTGTTTGCCAGTGTGGGTACTGTGTACAGTGTACTGAGACTCAGTTTGCCCCTCAGAAGCGGTGCGTCTGCACTGTGTACTGAGTCTGGAGACACAGTCTGCCCCATTTAGAAGCCGTGCGTCTCCATACCCTCATGCCGCCATAATGGCTGGCAACCTGTTAACTGGGACACCGGCTTAGTACTCGCCACTCTTCATTCTTCTGGCTATGTTAGGGGTGGCTGCATGCTGCGGGAATGTACGTTAGCCGTGGTGGGGCTTGCGAATAGTTCCCTCAGGAGCAAGTGTCCTGTCAGCGGGGAATGGGACCATTAAGCCGGCAGGCTGGTGCCAACCAGTCCTGCCTGAAAATAACTAACAGAAACATAAATGCAGAAAACTCTTCAGGAGCTTCCATAAGCGTGTCCAGCTCCTCCGGGCACATTTTCTATACTGAGTCTGGTAGGAGGGGCATAGAGGGAGGAGCCAGCCCACATTATCAAATTCTTAAAGTGCCCATGGCTCCTAGTGGACCTGTCTATACCCCATGGTACTAAATGGATTCCCAGCATCTTCTAGGACGTAAGAGAAAGTTTAACCAATTTATTTATAACAAAGAAAATAAAAAAATCATACATAATCCTTTAAATAAAACAGTATTCTTAGGTAAAACTAGAAAAAGGACAACGATTTAAAAAAAAAAATAGTAGTATAAAACTTTTACAGAGACTTTTAGCATAAGAGAATTACCGTATATACTAGAGTATAAGTCGACCCGAATATAAGCCGAGGCACCTAATTTTACCACAAAAACCTGGGAAAACGTATTGACTCGAGTATAAGCCTAGGGTTGGAAATGCAGCTCTAGCCGTACACAGCCCTCATGCTGCCAGATATGTCCCCACAGTGCCAGCTATGCCCTCATAGTGCCAGATATGCCCCCACAGTGCCATATATGCCCCCACAGTGCCACATATCCCCCCCCAAGTGCCAAATATGCTCCCCCAGTGCCAGCTACAACTTACCCTCCACCGCTCCCGCGCTGTTTTGTGAAGGAGGGACACTGAGGGCACAGCACGCGCCTCTCCTGTGTCCCTCCTGCGTCTCCGGCGTCAGCGGCGTGTGTGTGTTAAATGAAGTGCTGGTTCGTGAGCCAATCAGAGCTCACGAACGGGTACTTCATTTAATAGACCCGCCGAAGACGCAGGAGGGATACAGGAGAGGCGCATGCTGTGCCCTCCGTGTCCCTCCTTCCCACTGACTCGAGTATAAGCCGAGGGGGCTTTTTCAGCACAAAAAAAAGTGCTGAAAAAGTCGGCTTATATTCGAGTATATACGGTAGCTTATCTTAGTGTGGAGACAGGATCAGGAGACACATAGGCCCTCATTCCGAGTTGATCGCTCGCTGACGATTTTCGCAGCGCAGCGATCAGGTAAAAAAACGGCAAAACTGCGCATGCGCGACTTACTTTCACACAAAAGTATACAGTTTTACACAAGGTCTAGCGACTCTTTTTCGTCGCTCAGTTGATCGGTGAGTGATTGACAGGAAATGGGTGTTTCTGGGTGGTAACTGACCGTTTTCCGGGAGTGTGCTAAAAAAACGCAGGCGTGTCAGGTGAAAACGCAGGCGTGCCTGGGGAAACGGGGGAGTGGCTGGCCAAACGCAGGGCGTGTTTGTGACGTCAAAGCAGGAACTATACAGACTGAAGTGATCGCAAGGAAGGAGTAGGTCTGTAGCCACTGTGAAACTGCTTGAAAAAAATGTCAGCACTGTTCTGCTATCCTTTCGTTCGCACTTCTGCTGAGCTAAGATACACTCCCAGAGGGCGGTGGCTTAGTGTTTGCACTGCTGCTAAAAGCAGCTAGCGAGCAATCAACTCGGAATGAGGGCCATAGAAGTGTGTGTGCCTGCAGTGATCCTATCTCTCCAGTGTCAGCAGTGGACACTTGAGAGATAGGATCGCTGCAGGCACACACACTTCTATGTGTTTCCTGATCCCCTGAGAAGTGCTAGATCAGTGGTTACAAAATAGGAATCATCATCTTTGTTTATTAATCCAAAATTTTGGGATCGTGTACTTCACAATAATACTTTCCCGCCCAGCGAAGCAAATCAACTTTTCTGCTTCATTTGGTCAAACATTCATACTGCCACATTATAAACTCTTTTTGGTGGGAACCATATGTACCCATCTCGTTGTATATTTTGATTTTACCCCTGAAGAAGTCCTGCTAAAGGACGAAACACGTAGAGGTTTTAAGGTGATTATGATACCTTGATTGCATTTGGGAGACCCCATCAATGAGCTCACATCCTGGGGTGGTTGGTGGCAATGGCTTTTACATCTGTCCTGGTGTAACCATGGTTCCTTAAAAACACCTTGTGTATAATGTGAAAATTGTTGACAATGTATATTTTATACTGGATGTTCCAAATAAACATTGAATGTTTTATTAATCAAAGGACTTGGGCCATATTTTGGGTGTCTATATCCTTTGGTGTGATGGTATCATTTCAGGAGGAGTATTTGGCTGCGCTTAATTCAAATTTCACCTTCACCCCAGGCCAGGGTCTCAATCAAGTACTATAGGAATACGTCATGAACATTTGGATACTTACCTTTTTTAAATAATTTATGAACTCCAATCTGGACAATTGCTTTTGACATCTCTAGCGCCCCCTGGTTTCCATTTATCTACATTTCTGCTGTTCCCACTAACAGGGGTCCTACTGCGTGGTGCTGCTCTCTTGGCTTTGTACCTATTTTGTTACTTTACAACCTGTAATTTATTTATTTTTTTAATCTGAATTTTATGTGATGGTTATGCACAAAATAGTAAATTGGTAACGTGAAATGAGAAAAATTTATATTAAAAAAATAATTTTTATAAATAAAAATTTGAAAATTGGCATGTGCATATGTATTCACCCCCTTTGCTATGAAGCCCCTCAAAAGTTCTGGTGCAACCAATTACCTTCAGAAGTCACATAATTAGTGACCTGTGTGCAAACTAAGTGTCACTTGATCTGTCAGTATAAAACACACCTTTTCTGAAAGGCCCCAGAGGCTGCAACACCACTAAGCAAGAGGCATCACACCATGAAGACCAAGGAGCTCTCTAAACAAGTCAGGGACAAAGTTGTGGAGAAGTACAAGTCAGGGTTTGGTTATAAAAATATATCAAAATCTTTGATGATCCCCCGGAGCACCATCAAATCCATCATCTTCAAATGGAAAGAACATGGTACCACAACAAACCTGCCAAGAGAGGGCCGGCCACCAAAACTCACAGACCGGGCAAGGAGGGCATTAATCAGAGAGGAAGCACAGAGACCAAAAGGTAACCCTGAAGGAGCTGCAGAGTTCCACAGCAGAGACTGGTGTATCTGCGCATGTGACCACAATAAGCCGTATACTCCATAGAGCTGTTCTTTATGGAAAATTGGCCAGAAAAAAAGCCATTACCTAGTGTTAAAAATAAGGCTGCACGTTTTGAGTTTGCCAAAAGGCATGTGGACGACTTCCTAAATGTATGGAGGAAGGTGTTCTGGTCAGATGAGACTAAAATTAAACTTTTCGACCTCCAAGAAAAACGCTATGTCTGGCGCAAACCCAACACATCCCATCACCCCAAGAACACGATCCCCACAGTGAAAAATGGTGGTGGCAGCATCATGCTGTGGGGATGTTTTTCAGCAGCAGGGACTGGTAAACGGTTTCGAGTCGAGGGAAAAATGGATGGTGCTAAATACAGGGATATTCTTGAGCAAAACCTGTTTCAGTCTGCCTGTGATTTGAGACTGGGACGGAGGTTCACCTTCTAGCAGGACAATGACCCGAAGTATACTGTTAAAGCAACACTCGATTGATTTAAGGGGGAAACATTCAAATGTGTTGGAATGGCCTAGTCAAAGCCCTGATCTCAATCCAATTGAGAATCTGTGGTCAGACTTGAAGATTGCTGTTCACAAGCGAAAACCATCCAGAATGAAGGAGCTGGAGCAGTTTTGCCTTGAGGAATGGGCAAAATCCCAGTGTTAAGATGTGGCAAGCTCATAGAGACTTATCCAAAGCGACTTGCAGCTGTAATTACCGCAGAAGGTGGCTCTACAAAGCACTGACTTTAAGGGGGTGAATAGTTATGCACACTGAAGTTTTCTGTTAGTTTGTCCTATTTGTGTTTGCTCCACAATAATAAAATAAAAAATATTCAAAGTTGTAGGCATGTTTTGTGAATTAAATGATGCAAACCTTCAAACAATCCATTTTAGTTCCAGGTTGTGAGGCAACAAAACATGAAAAAAGCAAGAGGGGTGAATAATTTAGCAAGGCACTGTATGTGTGTGTGTATATATATATATATATATATTTATATATATATATTTATTTATTATGTGGGAAGGGGCATCAAAGCATGGGCTTTCTCCTAGATCAACTTTGTCATGCCCCTTCCCCACGAGGCGTGCGCCTTATATCCCTATTAGAAAAATGGGGGAAGGAGGGGGTGCCAATTCTCTCTCTGGAACAGGACACCAAAAAGTTGAGTTACGGCTCTAAGAAATATATTTTGTTATTCCTCACATAGTAAAGTGGGGTCATAGCAGTGCCCCCAGGGCAGGTTACTGGATAACAATGTGATTCTACAAGAAAAACTAATGGTAAACAGAAAAACACGTTTCACTTGTAGGACAAGTTCCCAGACTTACATACAACAATTTGATTATGGAGATAAATCATGTCATGGCACAGCAACTGGCATAAGACCCACAGGAGGTTAAATATAAGCTGTGGAAATATAGAAGCAGCTTGAGGTCATATAAGGAGGGAAAGCTTGAATTAGGCTCCACCCAAAACAATGATCCTCAGTGAGTATACGTTATAAGAAGAAATAAAAAATAATAAAAAAAAAGATCTAATTTTACAAACAATATAGTTAATAAAAAAAAACATACACAAAAAAAAAACAATACATACAGTACAATCAGAGTTCAATTTGTGCTGGAATGATCGGAAATACACTTGCTGTATAACACTTTGCTTTCTATAAGTTAGTAATAGAGTACGACATAGGGCCTTATTCCGAGATGGACGCAGATCGCTGCATACGCAGCCAGATCTGCATCCATCTCCTCACATGCAAGGCCGCCCAGCATGTGTGAGGCTGCCTCCCGATGCGTTGGAATTACATTGCTGACACATCGGAACTAAGGTTGGCCCCAGGCAGGGCAGCCTGGCTGTGCTGTCAGTCAATCTCGGAGTGGTTGCGCGTAAAATCACGCAGCAGCCACAAAAATGGTCCCGGCCCATCTCCGTTACAAAGAAATTTGGTGATGAATGTGTACAATATAATACATACATCACAATATTACATGGCACTATTGTCTTTGTAAAATTAGTTCTGCTGCGCAATAACAGACATCCATGTGAGCAAAGCCACAGGCAAGCGCTAGTATTAGGTAACACAGCAAAGTTATTTAACTGTATAAACTATTTTTTCTCCAACTACAGTATGTCCTCAAAAGTTGTTCATTTTTTAAATCAAAATCATGTAAATATTAGCTATGTAAACTTGATAAAGTATCATTTTATTGACAAATCTGCTTATTTGATAAAAAAATATACATAATCATATTTGAATAACTATTTACATAATTCGATTACAAAAAAAGAATAATAATAACTTTTATATTGTTGGGGGCTTTGCAGATGGCATCTAAACAGTGCGGAAGGTGAGCCCGGGGAAGCCCAGCTGCTCGTAGAGAGTCGGGGGCGTGATGTGAGGCCACACCCCTTTTGCTGCAAGGCCATGCCCCTTATTCATACTCCCATATGTTGGTAGGTATATTTATTTATAAGTTGCCTGGTACTTCGCTATCCAGGGCCGTCTTAACAGCAGTGGAGGCCCCCGGGCAAAGCAATGCACTGGGGCCCCTACTCGTTCTCCAGCGGTAGGGGTGGGGGGTGCTATCAGCAGCAGCTTTGATGTCACGCGGGCGGTAGGGGGTGTTCACTCTTCCACTCAGCATGTAGGACCTGAAGCAGTCATTTCTGCTAATTACTCTGTTACTGCACAGGTGGTGGGAGATGGGATGGAGTGGAGGACACTAAACTGTAGAAGGAGGCATTGGGCTGAATGAAGGAGCCCCGATACATGACTTCCAGGGTGGTAGGGGGTGTTTAATACACAGGGGGGGGGAGGGGTGGGGAGGGGGAGGGGGATAGTGGAGTGGGCTTAATATTCATCATTTTCCGGTGGGCGGGCAGCTTGCATGACTACAAATACTGTATCTCTGGTTCCTGAGGGTAGATTTCTTAGCTCTCAATGAGGTAGAAAACTAGAGCCCCATCTTTCAGGGGGTACCAGGATCTTGGGGATTTAGATTCAGGAGCCAGAGCAATCCACCGACAAAAATAAAAAACTGCATACCGGGTGTGTGGAGCTGGAGCAGAGACCAGCTGCTGGAAGGCTGATATCTCTGGTTCTGGGCATAGTAGAGCTGAGAGTCCCAGCTTTTGGAGTATACCCTCAGAAAAACTGTAAGTCAGACAGAACCCAAGAGATCTGTCTGGGAAGAACAATTAACAGGCTCGGATGGGGACCACTGCTTTGAAGTCGGATAGCTCCGATTTCCCAGGGCCGATTTAAAAAAAATTGTTACCCCTGGAAAAAGGGGACCCTCAGTTATCGGCCCTTATGCTTCTTGGGCAACTGCCATTGAGCCTATATGAAAATACGGTCCTGTCGCTATTACCCCTACGTGGATAACAACCAAAAACTTCTACCTTCTGTGTTTGCTCACATTACTAAATGTTCTCCTGCCACCACAAATTCAACTTTTTCCTGTAAACTAAATTCCTTAAAATACATCTCTGATGCCTCAATCCATAGGTGTCATACTAGAGTCAGAACAGTCCTTTGTTACCCACATGATGACGGTCTTCAAATTATGTTACAAACATCTAAGAAACATCACCAGAATACATTGACATCATTTCCCTTTAAAAAGGGGTAACAATCTCAGTAACAGATGCCTTTGAAAAAGCTGCCTGGAGCAGCGAAACACGTTAGGCCCTGGTACCAAGATAGGTGAATACTCCAAGACAGCATTCACACTTGATTATCAGGACACCATTGAGGACAACGTGCTTTATACCAGCTTACCTACTCTAGACCAGGACTTCACCATCCATAGGCCGCCGTTGTTATATGGGCCTTTGCAGACTGGATTCCGCATATTGGAACACAGGAACTGGTAATTGTACCTAGCTGGATTTATTTTTGCCGTATGAACTGTCCAATTAAAGGGTGCCTGGAAGTTAGCGTTTATATTACCCTATAAGAGACTCTAAAAACGATGTGTGGTCAACACGGTATATCCCAATTAATACAGCTGTCTGGATTCATTTTGAGAGTTCCACCAATTGGTCCCTATCAGAGACCGTTTATTGCTTACTGTTATTATATGTGTATTTTTAACTATCTATGAATTGCTTATTAAATTTGTGCAACTTTTTACAAATTTCTATCAGTTGTTAGCGCTGTGTACACACCTTTCCATTATCACCAGAATACATGCTTAGTTCACACAAGACACAACAAAATCTTAATGGGTCACAAACGGGAGGCATTTCATATGCCGGCTGTCAGGATCCTGGCGCTCACCATACCGATGCCAGAATCCCGACAGCCGGCATACCGACAACTATTCTCCCTCTTGGGGTGTCCAAGACACCCCTGGAGGGAGAATAATGCACGGTGCCCGCCGCGTGGCAAGCGCAGCGAGCACGCAAGGGACTCCTTTGCGCTCACCCCTCTGCCTGCATGTCGGCGGTCGGGATCCCGGCGCCGGTATGCTGGGCACCGGGATCCCAAGCGCCGGCATAACATACTACACCCGTCACAAACTGCCACATTGCGTTCCCCTAATTAAACTTTCATCTCTACAATCTATTATGAGAGTATTCCCTAAAAATGCACTTTGTTAGAGAATCTTATCAGCTTGCCTGATAATCTATTTCACCTTGCTACACTATTCTACTAATCCCCTACATTCTCTAGTCACTAGTAATAAATCATATAATATAACAAAATCATAATAAATAATGTTTTAATAATGATAATAGGGCCGAATGTAGATTCTATCAAAAATAAAAAAAAACACACACAAAAGAAAAACACACAACTGTATCTTAATGCACCCAGAGATACAGGGTTGGATTGGCCCACAGGGGTACAGGGGAAACCCCTGGTGGGCCCCAATGCCTGGGGGCCCACCTCCTGCTCTAGAGATCAGGTTCCAGACTGTGCAGATGAATTATACAGAACACATATGTTACCTTATACAGTATACCGCACAGGACTATGGGGCAGATGTATTAACCTGGAGAAGGCATAAGGAAGTGATAAACCAGTGATATGTGCAAGGTGATAAAGGCACCAGCCAATCAGATCCTAACTGTTAATTTACATATTGGAGCTGATTGGCTGGTGCCTTTATCACCTTGCACATGTCACTGGTTTATCACTTCCTTATGCCTTCTCCAGGTTAATACATCTGCCCCTTTATTTTCTACCGTGCATTGCTGTTATTAATATAGTACATCATATCTCCCAACTTTCAGCTATTGGGAGTCGGGACGCTTGTGCAAGAGGCGTGACCTCGGGTAAAGTGGGCGTGACCTCGCTTGAGTGGATGGTGGTTCGCGGCACTGACCAGTGGTGCAACATTTTGGGGAGGGCCCAGCGCTCCCAGAGCAGCTAGGCAGCCCCCTGCTCACCTTCCAGGTATATTATTTATTTATTTATTAACAGTTTCATATGTAGCTTAGCATATTCCGTTGCGCTTTACATTTAGAACAACAGTAATAGAACAAAACTGGGTAAAAACAGACAGACATAGAGGTAGGAAGGCCCTGCTCGCAAGCTTACAATCATACCTCCCAACTTTCAGCTATTGGGAGTCGGGAGGCTCGCGCAAGGGGCTTGACCTCGGGCAAAGTGGACGTGGCCTTGCACGGGTGGGCGGGGCTTCGTGGCACTGACCAGTGGTGCAGCATTTTGGGGGCGTGCCCAGCGCTCCCGGAGCTGCTGGGCAGCCCACTGCTCACCTTCCAGCACTGAATAGATGTCATGCGCATGCGCACGGCATCTATTCGGAGATCACTCGCTGCTTTCCAGAGCAGAGCAGCGGATGATCAAAGCCTCCCCAACTGCCCCCAGCCCTCGGGACACTGCTGCCTGTGGGAGGGACAGTCTCTGAATAGCGGGACTGTCCCGCTGGATTCGGGACAGTTGGGAGGTATGGTACATTATAATGCATGTACTAGCAGTATTTACTATATATATTTATCAAGGGGCCCAGCCCATGCAATCTCTAGTGGTTAGGCAAACCAATGTGCTGGTTGGCCACACCCCTAATTATGGGCCCTTACCATTGCAGAGATATAGCTAAAATTTACTGGGCCAGGCTCAGCCCTATGTCTGTAATTGCTGTATGCAATCTACATGCACAAGCATCATTACATTCTTTTAAAAGGAAAAATAAGCAGGACTGCAGATAAAGGCTAAATCAGTGGAGTAACTAGGGGTCCGCAGCCACTGCGCTCGCTTGGGGTAGAGCAGGGCTGCGGGGCGCCCTAGCCGCCACTGATCTCTGCTGTTAGGAGGGACACGGAGGGCACAGCGTGCGCCTCTCCTGTATCCCTCCTGCGTCTCCGGCGTGTCTATTAAATGAAGTGCCCGTTCGTGAGCTCTGATTGGCTCACGAACCGGCACTTTATTTAACAGACACGCCGGAGACGCAGGAGGGACACAGGAGAGGCGCGCGCTGTGTCCTCCGTGTCCCTCCTTCACAAAAAAGCGGGGGAGCGGGGGTGAGTTGTACCTGGCACTGGGGGAGTATATTTGGCACTGGGGGAGGGGGAGCATATTTGGCACTTGGGGGGCATATGTGGCACTGGGGGGTATATGTGTACCTGGCACTGGGGGCATATGTGGCACTGGGAGCACAGCCCTAGCAACAAGCATTACCCCCTAGCAACGAGCATGACACCCAGTGCATGAAACCCCTGGCAACGAGCATGACACCTAGTGCATGAAACCCCTGGCAATGAGCATGACACCCTGTGCATGAAAACCCCTGGCACCGTGTATGGAACCAAGAGCATGAAACCCCTGGCAATGAGCAGGTAATTTAAAAGTAATTAGAAGCCTTACTGTAGGACTATATGTGTAATGGGTATTGCGGTGTGTGGCATAATGTATCACGGACATTGCGGTGTGTGTCATAATGTGTCACAGGCATTACGGTGTGTGGCATACTATATCACGGGCATTGTGGTATGTGGTATAATGTCTAAGGGGCATTGCAGTGTGGCATAATGTATAACGGGCATTGCGGTGTGTGGCATAGGGTATAACGGGCATTGCAGTATGTGTCACAGGCATTACGGTGTGTGGTATACTATATCACGGGCATTGTGGTATGTGGTATAATGTCTCAGGGTCTTTGCGGTGTGTGTCATAATGTGTCACAGGCATTGTATGTGCTATAATGTATCAGGGGCATTGCATTGTGTGGCATAATGTATCACGGACATTGCGGTGTGTGTCATAATGTGTCACAGGCATTGTATGTGCTATAATGTATCCGGGGCATTGCAGTGTGTAGCATAATGTATAACGGGCATTGCGATTCCTGTCATAATGTGTCACAAGCATTACGGTGTGTGGCATAATGTGTCGGGGGCATTATGGTGTGTGAATATTGTGTCATGTGCATAATTGTGTGTGGCACAATGTCTGAGGGCCATTGCAGTATGTGGCATAATGTATACTGGGCATTACTATAAGGAGGAAAAAATAAGAATTTACTCACCGGTAATTCTATTTCTCGTAGTCCGTAGTGGATGCTGGGTACTCCGTAAGGACCATGGGGAATAGACAGGCTCCGCAGGAGACTGGGCACTCTAAAAGAAAGATTAGTTACTATCTGGTGTGCACTGGCTCCTCCCTCTATGCCCCTCCTCCAGACCTCAGTTAGGGAAACTGTGCCCGGAAGAGCTGACACTACAAGGAAAGGATTTGGAATCCAGGGTAAGACTCATACCAGCCACACCAATCACACCGTATAACTTGTGATAACCATACCCAGTTAACAGTATGAACAACAACTGAGCCTCAATCAACGGGTGGCTCATAACAATAACCCTTTAGTAAGCAATAACTATATACACGTATTGCAGAAGAAGTCCGCACTTGGGACGGGCGCCCAGCATCCACTACGGACTATGAGAAATAGAATTACCGGTGAGTAAATTCTTATTTTCTCTGACGTCCTAGTGGATGCTGGGGACTCCGTAAGGACCATGGGGATTATACCAAAGCTCCCAAACGGGTGGGAGAGTGCGGACGACTCTGCAGCACCGAATTAGCAAACTCAAGGTCCTCCTCAGCCAGGGTATCAAACTTGTAGAACTTAGCAAATGTGTTTGAACCCGACCAAGTAGCAGCTCGGCAAAGCTGTAAAGCCGAGACCCCTCGGGCAGCCGCCCAAGAAGAGCCCACCTTCCTTGTGGAATGGGCTTTTACTGATTTTGGATGCGGCAATCCAGCCGCAGAGTGAGCCAGCTGAATCGTGCTACAGATCCAGCGAGCAATAGTCTGCTTCGAAGCAGGAGCGCCAACCTTGTTGGCTGCATACATAATAAACAGCGAGTCAGACTTTCTGACTCCCGCCGTTCTGGAAACATAAATTTTCAGAGCCCGGACTACGTCCAGCAACTTGGAATCCTCCAAGTCCATAGTAGCCGCAGGCACCACAATAGGTTGGTTCAAATGAAACGATGATACCACCTTAGGGAGAAATTGGGGACGAGTCCTCAATTCTGCCCTGTCCATATGGAAGATCAGATAGGGGCTTTTACATGACAAAGCCGCCAATTCTGACACACGCCTAGCCGAAGCTAAGGCCAATAGCATGACCACTTTCCACGTGAGATATTTTAGCTCCACGGTCTTAAGTGGCTCAAACCAGTGGGATTTCAGGAAATCCAACACAACGTTAAGATCCCAAGGTGCCACTGGTGGCACAAAAGGAGGCTGAATATGCAGCACTCCCTTTACAAACGTCTGAACCTCAGGCAGTGAAGCCAGTTCTTTTTGAAAGAAAACGGATAGGGCCGAGATCTGAACCTTTATGGACCCTAATTTGAGGCCCATAGTCACACCTGACTGTAGGAAATGCAGAAAACGACCCAACTGGAAGTCCTCTGTAGGGGCCTTCCTGGCCTCACACCAAGCAACATATTTCCGCCATATGCGGTGATAATGCTTTGCTGTCACATCCTTCCAGCGTAGGAATTACTTCATCCGGTATACCCTTTTCCGCTAGGATCCGGCGTTCAACCTCCATGCCGTCAAACGCAGCCGCGGTAAGTCTTGGAACAGATAGGGCCCCTGCTGCAACAGGTCCTGTCTGAGAGGCAGAGGCCATGGGTCCTCTGTGACCATCTCTTGAAGTTCTGGGTACCAAGTCCTTCTTGGCCAATCCGGAACAATGAGTATCGTTCTCACTCCTCTTTTTCTTACTATTCTCAGTACCTTGTGTATGAGAGGAAGAGGAGGAAACACATATACCGACTGGAACACCCACGGAGTTACCAGTGCGTCCACAGCTATCGCCTGAGGGTCCCTTGACCTGGCGCAATATTTTTTTAGCTTTTTTTTTTAGGCGGGACGCCATCATTTCCACCTGTGGCCGTTCCCACCGATTTGCAATCCGCTCGAAGACTTCTTGGTGAAGTCCCCACTCTCCCGGGTGGAGGTCGTGCCTGCTGAGGAAGTCTGCTTCCCAGTTGTCCACTCCCGGAATGAACACTGCTGACAGTGCTTGTACGTGATTCTCCACCCAACGAAGAATCCTTGTGGCTTCCGCCATCGCCACCCTGCTTCTTGTGCCGCCCTGTCGGTTTACATGGGCGACTGCCGTGATGTTGTCTGACTGAATCAGCACTGGTTGGTCTCGAAGCAGGGGCTCCGCTTGACTCAGGGCGTTGTATATGGCCCTTAATTCCAGTATGTTTATGTGCAGACGAGTCTCCTGACTTGACCACAGCCCCTGGAAGTTTCTTCCCTGAGTGACTGCCCCCCATCCGCGGAGGCTTGTATCCGTGGTCACCAGGACCCAGTCCTGTATTCCGAACCTGCGGCCCTCGAGAAGATAAGCACTCTGCAGCCACCACAGAAGAGACACCCTGGCCCTCGGGGACAGGGCGATCAGCCGATGCATTTGAAGATGTGATCCGGACCACTTGTCCAACAGATCCCACTGAAAGATCCTGGCATGGAACCTGCCGAAAGGAATGGCTTCGTATGACGCTACCATCTTTCCCAAGACTCGCGTGCAGTGATGCACCGACACCTGCTTTGGTTTCAGGAGATCCCTGACCATGGTCACTAACTCGTGAGCCTTCTCCTCCGGGAGAAATACCTTCTTCTGTTCTGTGTCCAGAATCATGCCCAGGAAGGGCAGACGCGTCGTAGGAATCAGCTGCGACTTTGGAATATTCAGAATCCAGCCGTGCCGTAGCAACACTTCCTGAGAGTGCGCTACGCTGACCAACAACTGCTCTCTGGACCTCGCCTTTATGAGGAGATCATCCAAGTATGGGATAACTGTAACTCCTTGCTTCCGGAGAAGTACCATCATCTCCGCCATTACCTTGGTAGAGACTCTCGGTGCCGTGGATAGACCAAACGGCAACGTCTGGAATTGGTAATGACAGTCCTGTAACACAAACCTGAGGTACTCCTGGTGAGGCGGATAAATGGGGACATGCAAGTACGCATCCTTGATGTCCAGAGATACCATAAAATCCCCCTCTTCCAGGCTGGCAATGACCGCTCTGAGCGATTCCATTTTGAACTTGAACTTTTTCATGTAAAAGTTCAAGGATTTTAAATTTAAAATGGGTCTTACCGAACCGTCCGGTTTCGGTACCACAAACAGGGTTGAATAGTAACCCCTTCCCTGCTGAAGGGGGGGTACCATTATTATCACTTGCTGGAGGTACAGCTTGTGAATAGCCATCAGGACTATCTCCCTCCCCGTGGGAGAAGCGGGAAAGGCGGATTTTAGGTAACGGTGAGGGGGCGTCACTTCGAATTCCAGCTTGTATCCCTGAGATACAATCTGTATAGCCCAAGGATCCACTTGTGAGCGAACCCACTGGTTGCAGAAATTTCGGAGACGCGCCCCCACCGCTCCTGGCTCCGCCTGTGGAGCCCCAGAGTCATGCGGTGGACTTAGTGGAAGTAGGGGAGGACTTTTGTTCCTGAGAACTGGCTGCATGGTGCAGCTTCTTTCCTCTACCCCTGCCTCTGGCAAGAAAGGATGCACCTCTGACTCTCTTGCTTTTTTGAGAACGAAAGGACTGCATTTGGTAATACGGTGCTTTCTTAGGCTGTGAGGAAACCTGTGGCAAGAAAGTCGACTTTCCAGCTGTCGCTGTGGATACGAGGTCCGAGAGACCGTCCCCAAACAATTCCTCACCCTTATAAGGCAAAACCTCCATGTGTTTTTTAGAGTCGGCATCCCCTGTCCATTGCCGAGTCCATAAGACCCTCCTGGCAGAAATGGACATTGCATTTATTCGAGAGCCCAGCAGGCAAATGTCCCTCTGGGCATCCCGCATATATAAGACGACATCTTTAATATGGCTAAGTGTTAGCAATACGGTATCCCTGTCAAGGGTATCCAACCCCTCTGACAGAGTATCTGTCCATGCTGCAACAGCACTGCACATCCAAGCTGAAGCAATAGCCGGTCTCAGTAGAGTACCAGAGTGTGTATACACAGACTTCAAGATACCTTCCTGCTTCCTATCCGCAGGTTCCTTTAGGGCGGCCGTATCCTGAGACGGCAGGGCAACTCTTTTAGATAAGCGCGTCAGGGCCTTGTCAACCCTAGGGGAGGATTCCCAGCGTAACCTATCTGTTGGCGGGAAAGGGTACGCCATTAGTATTCTCTTGGGAATCACCACTTTCTTATCAGGGGAAGACCACGCTTCTTCACATAACTCATTTAATTCATGTGACGGGGGAAAAGTCACTGGCTGCTTTTTCTCCCCAAACATATTTACCCTCTTGTCAGGGACAGGGTCAGCCTCTGAAATGTGTAATACATTTTTCATTGCAATAATCATGTATCGGATGGCCTTAGTCATTTTGGGCTGTAATAGTGCCTCATCCTCGTCGACGCTGGAGTCGGACTCCGTGTCGACATCTGTGTCAACCAATTGAGATAGTGGGCGTTTTTGAGACGCTGACGGCCTCTGAGGCGCCTGGGCAGGCCCGGGTTGAGAGCCCGGCTGTCCCCCGGCAGCAACATAATCAAATCTCTTATGTAATGAGTTTACATTGTCATTTAAGACCTTCCACATATCCATCCAATCAGGTGTCGGCACCGACGGGGGCGACACCACATTTATCTGCACTTGCTCCGCCTCCACGTAACCCTCCTCATCAAACATGTCGACACAGCCGTACCGACACACACAGGGAATGCTCTGATTGAGGACAGGACCCCACAAGGTCTATGGGGAGACAGAGAAAGAGTATGCCAGCACACACCACAGCGCTATATCAGGGATACACACTACCAGAAGTGAATTTTTCCCAATAGCTGCTGTATCAATACACCTTTTGCCTAAATTTATGTGCCCCCCCTCTCTTTTTACCCTCTTAGTGCCAGGAGACTGCAGGGGAGCGTCCTTCCAGCGGATCTGTGAAGAGAAATGGCGCTGGTGTGCTGAGGAAGAAGGCCCTGCCCCCTCAGCGGCGGGCTTCTGTCCCGCTGTTTCTGACTAAAAAATGGCGGGGGTTTCACACATATACAGCCACAGACTGTATTATGTGTCTTTTTTATGCCAAAGGTATTCTTAATGCTGCCCGGGGCGCCCCCCCCCAGCGCCCTGCACCCTACAGTGACCGGAGTGTGTGGTGTGCAGTGGGAGCAATGGCGCACAGCTGCGGTGCTGTGCGCTACCTTAATGAAGACAGGAGTCTTCAGCCGCCGATTTCATCACCAACTTCTGATCTTCTGGCTCTGCGAGGGGGACGGCGGCGCGGCTCCGGGAACGGACGACCGAGTACCTTTGCCTGTGTTCGAACCCTCTGGAGCTAATGGTGTCCAGTAGCCTAAGAAGCGCAACCTAGCTGTGAACAGGTACGTTTGCTTCTCTCCCCTCGGTCCCACGTAGCAGTGAGTCTGTTGCCAGCAGATCTCACTGAAAATAAAAAACCTAACATTACTTTCTTTACTAGCAGGCTCAGGAGAGCCCACTAGGTGCATCCAGCTCTGGCCGGGCACAGATTCTAACTGAGGTCTGGAGGAGGGGCATAGAGGGAGGAGCCAGTGCACACCAGATAGTACTTAATCTTTCTTTTAGAGTGCCCAGTCTCCTCGGAGCCCGTCTATTCCCCATGGTCCTTACGGAGTCCCCAGCATCCACTAGGACGTCAGAGAAATGACAAATAATGTAAGAGGCATGATTATTTTTATTTCCTCTGGTGGCCAACGTCTGGGCGTGCAGGTTGCAAAACTGGGGTATAAGGTAGTCTTTTCCTGCAATGCCACACCCCTTTATGCAAATCCATGCCCATTTCAACAAAGGCACACCCCTCTTTTTGTGGCGCGCACAGATTTATTGCTTTACTAGTGCCAATTATGTGGGGGGGGGGGAGGGCGCAAGAGAATTGTTTGGCTTGGGGGAGAAAAATTTCTAGTTACGCCACTGGGCTAAGTACTAGTAGTAGATTTACTAAAACTTCTAAAACAGACAAGTGGTGGTGTTGTCCTTGGCAACCACATGTCTGTCATTTTCTAGAATGCAATAAAGAAGTGATAGCTAGAACCTGATCAGTTACTATGGGTATCACCACCACTTACCCATAATAACTGATCATAGATTTGGGTGTGGTGTGTTCAATCTGCAATCTAAATTGCAGTGTAAAAATAAAGCAGCCAGTATTTACCCTGCACAGAAACAAAATAACCCACCCAAATCTAACTCTCTCTGCACATGTTATATCTGCCTCCCCTGCAGTTCACATGGTTTTGCCCAACTGCTAACAAAGTTCCTGCTGCGATCAAGTTAGAATTAGCCCCATAGTCTGGAATACAATTTGCTGGTATCGCACCAGGCAGCTTGGAAGCGGCTCGTCTGGTTATATGGGTGCCAAATTATATACTGTAACAGCTGAGAGTCTGTACCACACCCAGCTCTGGTTTCTCTTATAGTAATGTATAAGTAAATGATCAATTCACATATGTGGTATTAGTATAGATATAATATTTGGCCAAATAGTTAACAAAAAAGAATTAAGCAAATGTGTCACTGAAAATATAATTTTCAATAGTAAAATAATCATACTACCATATCTTAAATATATTGTGGCGTTACTAATAATTTCTAGAAAAAAAAAAAAAAGACCCTGCAGAGGTGTCCTCATAAATCTTGCCGCAATATGCCACGCATCAGAGATGCCTGGTGTGAGTGAGCTGACATGTCCATGCAACTCTGTTAGCGCCAGGTGTCTTTTTTGATGAAAAAAGCGTCTTATGCACATCACTATGTGAATAAAACACACAAGCAGACTGCTGATTAAAATATGTGGCACGCCTATATTCTGTGTGTGACCGTGGCTGTATCTGCATGCAAAAAGGTACATTACAGTGTTTTATAGGAGAACACTGTAGCATAGCACTGCGTATGCAGATACAGCTGCGATCACACACAGATCATAGGCATGCGGCATATCATTGTTTTGTGAATAAGATGCATTTTAATGGAAAAAGTCACATGAAAAGACACTTGGTGCTACCAAGTCATGCCACGGCATGGCGTGACTAGATGGGCTATTTAACGTGCAGGGAGGCTAGATTTAAGTGGATACATCTGTACTTAACTGGATAATATTTTCTCAAAAATCGCTTAGAAATTTTCCATTGTTTAGGACTAAATTTAACATGATTTTATTTAAAAAAAAAAAAAAGGATTTTGAAAATATTTTATGAATACCAATGTCAGAATATTGGAACATCAATGATTTTCTGGCAGCTGCCAAGTGTACACAGGAAAGGTAAGAGGGCTTCCACTACATTTCCATGGCAACTGCTAATCTCTGCAGCTGAGGGATACTGCCGGGCTGCCTGATCAGCAATGATCGACAGCAGAGCTGCCATTAGTAATCGCACGGCATCACTGGAGGGAGGGAACCAGAAAACGGTTCCGGTATGAATGGTCGACCATGTTATGGTCGACAGTCATTAGGTCGACCACTATTGGTCGACATTGACATGGTCGACATGGACGCATGGTCGACACATGAAAATGGTCGACACATGAAAAGGTCGACACATGAAAAGGTCGACATGAGTTTTTTAAGTGTCGTTTTTTGCGTAAAGTGACTGGGAACCCCAATTAGTGCACCCCGTCCCCTCGCATGGCTCGCTTCGCTCGCCATGCTTCGGGTATGGTGCCTTCGCTCCGCTACCGCTTCGCTCGGCACACTTTACCGTTCCAATCGTAGTCCATGTGGATCGTAAAGTATGGAAAAGTTCCCCAAAAGAAAAAAAAGTAAAAAAACTCATGTCGACCTTTTCATATGTCGACCGTTCATGTGTCGACCATGTGTCCATGTCGACCAATAGTGGTCGACCT
This sequence comes from Pseudophryne corroboree, assembly GCF_028390025.1. Classification (NCBI taxonomy): domain Eukaryota; kingdom Metazoa; phylum Chordata; class Amphibia; order Anura; family Myobatrachidae; genus Pseudophryne; species Pseudophryne corroboree. The sequence goes on from NC_086445.1 coordinate 849,179,738, forward strand.
AATGACTGTCGACCATAACATGGTCGACCATGTGAACGGATACCCCAGGAAACAGAGGGGCTGGAAGGTAGGGTTGGATTATGGCTTGTGGAGGTTCCCCTTCCAATTAAACTGACACCCCATCACCATAGTACCCATCTATATACTACACCCCCCCCCATCCCCGCCTAGTACTCCTGAGTACTCACCTCCCGCAGCTAGTACCTCTTCAACCCTTCTGGCTGTGTGTTCTGCATAAACAGAGCTTCCGAGTCCTGTCAGTGTTACGGATGTAATGGATCATGTGAAGCTGACGAGGGGACTCTGAGCTACTTCGCGCTGTATGCACTGTGCATCCAAAATCCAGGGTTGCAGCAGATCCCGCTTGGGAATAGGTGCCTCTGGGCACCTGTTCTTGGCAATCACAGGGTCAGACTGACACTTTGTGTGGGGGCCCCAGGGCAAGCTCCCCTCCCTTCCCCCCTCACCTCCCATTCCCAGTCCAGCCCTGTTGGGAGGACCCCCTGGGAGCTGCAGGAAGATTATCTTCCAGAAGCCATATTAATATACAAATAAGATACAGAGACTGGAGTTCAGTGAACTTTCTGTGGTTTATTAGAGATACACTGGAAAACCAACAGAAAACCAAATTTACTAACAGGCCTTAAGGGCCCTACAAACTGGCCGAGGTGCCCGATGGCCGACCCGGCGGCAAGGTGAGGGGGTTACGGGGAGAGTGAAGTTTCTTCACTCCCTGACGTCACCTGGCCCCATAGCCCTGCATGCTAATATGGACAATATTGTCCATGTTGGCTTGCTGGTATAAACGAGCCGGCACCAAAGATGAACGGCCGTGCATCATTCATCGTTGCCTACATACAAAGATATGAACAATTTCTTCTCAACAATTAGTGAGAAGAAACAACTATGCAGATGCAGCACTGTAATAGAGAACAGCTTTTCTTTTTCTGACCTAATGTTCTACACACTTCTATGACTGCATTAAGGGGAATAAAAAAAGCTAGCGTGGTGTGTAAACCTACAGTACTTTTAGCTCGTGAGACAGGCTTACAAAGCTAGAATTGCACTTGGGTGTGCAGAAAGGCAGAAGAATCCTGAATGCTACACTTATTGAATTGTGTTTCCATGGCCTTGCCCCACGCTTCACAATGCCAATAATTGTGTCATTACATAGCAATGGGCGATACCATGATGATGTGAATACACCATAATGCCCTTGCACCACCCTCTCTCCTTCACTACCAGTATCGCCAACATGATTGCCCCCCAACTGGAGAGGGCACCATAATGTCGACAAGTATGATTAAAATGCAAGTTACAAGCACCGCCATCTACCAGTTTAGGAGTGCCCTTTTAATTTAATTAAATTTTTCCTTATTTCTCCTAAAACACTGCTGTCTTTGCCTCATTTTTAGCTTTAGTTACTTATAGTTGGATACAGTGGCCCTCATTCCGAGTTGTTCGCTCGCAAGCGGATTTTAGCAGATTTGCTCATGCTAAGCCGCCGCCTACTGGGAGTGAATCTTAGCATCTTAAAATTGCGAACGATGTATTCGCAATATTGTGATTACACACCTCGTAGCAGTTTCTGAGTAGCTCCAGACTTACTCGGCATATGCGATCAGTTCAGCGCTTGTCGTTCCTGGTTTGACGTCACAAACACACCCAGCGTTCGCCCAGACACTCCCCCGTTTCTCCGGCCACTCCTGCGTTTTTTCCGGAAACGGTAGCGTTTTTTCCCACACGCCCATAAAACGGCCTGTTTCCGCCCAGTAACACCCATTTCCTGTCAATCACATTACGATCGCCAGAACGATGAAAAAGCCGTGAGTAAAATTCCTAACTACATAGCAAATTTACTTGGCGCAGTCGCAGTGCGGACATTGCGCATGCGCATTAAGCGGAAAATCGCTGCGATGCGAAGATTTTTACCGAGCGAACAACTCGGAATGAGGGCCAGTATTTCATATTCGTGCCACTTTTGTGCAATTGAAATAGTTTACATTGGGCAAAGTGTACCTAGAAATGAGCTTCTCTGCGGCAGAACACGTGGAAGTTGCAAATGCATCAAAAATCATAAGAGATCAGATATCCGCCTATTCTGGGAACAGGACCTTAGCGGACATGAAACACTCCTAAAAATGTGCCACCACCACCTTTTTAACTCCTTTAAATAATCTCACTTTGCAAATTATTGTAAAACGTAAATTTTGCACTGCACTGCAAAATTATGTGCAATTGTCACCCACTCTGTAGTTAGCAAGGAACTAGCTCCTAACGTTTGCAGAAATCTTGGCGCACGCACATAAAACTAGACCCATCACCTACAAAAGGGTGTCTTACTTTGCATCTCGTGTTTTAGCAACGATGTACTGATTAGGCAGACACATTTCTCTGCTAAAAGATTAAAAATAAAAAAATAAAAAGTGTAATAGCCTTATACACGAACAATAAACCTCAACTTTCCTTACCCACACTATTGAAGAAAATCTAGTCTTAAGGTCAACTTTCCAACTCAAAGGTTAATTTTGACAAGTTGGAGGTTCTTGCCTTCAATATTCTTCCAGGCGACCAAAGACGTCTACAAGTCAACTTTGGCTACAGATAGCAGTTCCTAAAGATAAAATACTTAGGTATTTACCAAACCAAGCACTATGATCAACCCAGTGGCATCACAAGTGGGGTGCGGCCCACACCCAGGTGACACACGCCGAGACCCCTGGATCAACCTTTCACCCACATCCCCCCAATTCCCCCAGACATGCTTAAAAGGGACTTCCTTACGGGATCCGGTCTCTAGGTCGACAGTAACTAGGTCGACACTATCTAGGACGACCACTATTGGTCGACAGTAACTAGGTCGACAAGGTCTCTAGGTCGACAGGTCAAAAGGTAGACATGAGTTTTCACAATTTTTTCCTTTTTTTTTTTTTAATTTTTCATACTTAACGATCCACGTGGACTATGATTGGAACGATAATCTGCAAGCGAAGCGAGCCATGCGAGGGGACACAGTGCACTAATTGGAGTTCCTGGTCACTCTACGAAGAAAACTACATCAAAAAAATATTAAAAACTTTTGACCTGTCGACCTAGACCATGTCGACCTAAAGACCCTGTCGACCTAGTTACTGTCGATCAATAGTGGTCGACCTAGACACTGTTGAGCTGGTTACTATCTACCCTCCATACCACACCCCTTCCTCACACAGAACAGCCTCTACAACTCCAGAATACTGTAGTAGGTACAGTAGCTGCAGTTAAAATGAATGCTCCGTCTAGCGGTTATTAAGTGCGTGTAGTAATCACACTTTTTATGAAGTGTCTTGGGGTGTGATCAGTGACAGCGCTCTCGTTTTGCATGTAGAATTTAGGTAGTATTGTGTGTAAGAGATGGCAGTTTCTCCCTCTGGGTTAGGCGGACTTGGACACATATGCTCCCGCTTTGAATATATAGGAAAAAACTGTGTATATTCTTCTCTATGCAGAGCTGTATACTCATTGGCGTTTCTATAAGTGGTGCAATGTGTGCGGTGCAAATGGGCCCCTGGGTCCAGGGGGTGGGGGGGCCCACACAGTTAACATTGCACCCATTTTCTAATACTCACCTTTCCGGAGTCCAGCACCGGGTGCTGCTCTCGCGGCGAAAATTGCAGCCAAAAATGTCCGTCACACATGCGCAGTAGCCAAATAACAGCGCTGGTTGTTTAAAACACAGATCTTTTGCGCTTGTGTTTTAAGAAATCCTGGACGGTAGTTTATAGAGTTAAAATATAGTGCATTTAATAAGCATAATCATCTGTTTAAAAAACATAAGTCCCATTAAAAACAAAACTTAATGGCAGTTTGAATTAATATAATAGGACACAATCATTTGGCTCCTTAGTATTGGCAAGATCATACCACGGCTAGGACTTCCTTTGGAGATGGTTCCACACTGGACAGTAAATACGGAGATGATAAAAGAAGAAGAATTGCTGGAGTCCTAATTTGTCCCCGATCCAGCACTGCAATGTTTGATGATAGGCAAGTAGGAGTGGCTCCGGATCCTCCGTTAGTGAAGATGTGCCCAGAAGAAATGCTGTCAAATTTTATGCCAGGCAAGATCAGCTGAATAGGAGTCCAAAATGACAGGATGATATCCAAAGGATGTGTCAGTAGAGTCCTCCAAGCTCAAAACACAAGCGCAAAAAATCTGTGTTTTAAACAACCAGCACTGGTATATTTCTCTTTCTTATATTTGCATATTCTTTGGGTGTTCATATTATTTGTCATAATCCCCATCACAGGAGCTGAAGATGACTACTTCTTGCACATTACTAAACTGTCCTTACAATGTGAAGTAGACTACTCTTCAAAACAAAAACAGCTAACCCATATACAGTAGATGAAATGACACCAATGCAGACATCTGCACAAGTATGACCAAAAAACAAAAAAACAAATTGTCAGTGCTTATCACCACCATTACAAAACTATGTGTTTCCAGCAAATAAAAGCTTTGGGATTTTGTTCATATTTGAAGAAAACTTTTAAACTTGCAGCATACTTGCCCACTCTCCCAGAATGGCCCTCCCGGCCGATAATCGGGTGGTGCTCCCGCTCACCCGGAAATGTAGGCAAGCCTCCTGCATTGTCCCTTGCTCTCCACCGCAGCCGCCGGCTACTAGTGGAAGTGTGGGAGGGGCGTCGTTGACGCGATTTGCGCTAAATCTCGTCATTGCAACCCCGCCCTTTACGATGCAGGTTATGCTGGTGTTGTATAGCGGGGGCGGAGCCACAATGACGCATTGTGTCTCCACACCCCTGACTCCCCCCTTTTCAAGAGCACCACCCCATATTGAGCTGACCTGGCTGCTCCCTCCAGATAGGGATCAGCCAAAAAGTCGGCATATATGACTTGCAGCCCAACAAGGTCATATATAAACTTAAATGAAAGCAACCCGGACAACACTAGGCTAGTGGTTCCCGAACTTTTTTGAATCACGGCACCCTAGAGTATCAGAATTTTTTCATGGCACCCCCTAGGCCAAAAGTTTCTTATTGAAAAATTCAGAAAAAAAATACAGAGTATTAAATTAAGTAAATTGTGTTTATATGTCATCCTTAGGGTCAGTTATGTGGTGAGGTACAGGATTCACTTTTGTTTGTCCACATACAGTATTTTATGATTGGAAGCCACAAACACTGGTTTTGTCTATTACATTGACCATAAATAATTTGAATTGGTCCCGGATCGCCAACCCAGGGCACCCCTGCAAGTACCCAGAGGCACCCCAAGGTGCCTAGGCACACAGTTTGAGAATCACTGCATTAGGCAAAATTTGTAAACAAAACAGAAAAGAAATATGCGCTCAGTTTTACCCGTATGACAGATGATTGAGAACATACGTCAGGACAAAATATCTCACGAGAACCTCAGCAACCCTCCTCCTCCATTCCCTGGCCCCCAACCCCTCTCCTTCCCTCCTACCAACTCTGACATCTTTCCACCCTGTATCTGGAGAGGAAGTCATGGTCCTCATCTGTTCCTCACCCCCCTCCACCTCCCACCTCCTCCGCTACCTCTTTTCTTCTGCCTGTTCCCATGCTGCCCATCTACTCAGTCTCTCACTCTGATCAGGTACTGTCCCCTCTGCTTTCAAGCATGCACTTGTCTCCCCGATTCTTAAAAAACCTACCCTTGATCCAACCAAATAGCGGCCCATCTCTCTACTCCCTTTTGCCTCCAAACTCCTTGAGAATATTGTCTACAACCACCTCACTGTCTTTCTTTCCCATTCCAGTCTGGTTTCAGCCCTCTCCACTCCACCGAAACTGCCACTCACGAAAGTCTGCAATGACCACCTTGCTGCTAAATCCAAGAATCAATAATCTCGGCTTATTCTCCTTGACCTCTCTGCTGCATTCAACAGTGTGGACCACCCTCTCCTCCTGCAAATCATTTACTCCCTTGATCTGCGTGATACTGCCCTCTCCTGGCTGTCCTCCTTTCCGACTGTATCTTCTCTGTCTACTCTCATGACTCCACCTCCCCCGCCTCACTTCTTTAACAGTAGGTATCTCCAAAGGAACTGTTCTTGGGCCTCTCCTTTTCTATCTCTACACATCCTCATCAGGTGTGCTCATTAACTCTTTTGACTTACACAAATCTACGTTTCCTCCCCTGACCTCTCTTCTACTCTCCTTACTCGTATCTCCATCTATCTCTCTGCTATCTCTTCATGGATGTTCCAGCGCTTTCTTAAAGTTAACATGTCTAAGACTGAGCTGATCATCTTTCCCTCCCTCCTGCATCACCTCGCCTCCCACAATTTCAGTACAATTGAGTGCAATACTATCTCCTCTAGCCCCCAAGTGCGTTGTCTTGGAGTAATGTCTCTCCTTCAAACCACACATTCAGTACCCCTCAAAAACATGGCGTTTTCATCTCAAAGACATCTCCAGATCAGACCTTTTCTCACCCAGGATTCTACTAAGACACTCATCCACTCAGTGATCCTCACCAGATTGGATTTCTGTAATCTCCTTCTATCTGGCCTCCCTGACAAATGCCTCTCTCCACTCCAATCTATCCTTAATGCTGCTGCCCATCTCATATTCCTCACCAAACGTTCTACATCCACCTCCCCTCTCTTGCAGGACCTTCACTGGCTATCCTTCCCATTCAGAATCCAATTGAGGTTTCTCGCACTGACCTACAAAGCTCTCACCCACTCTTCTCCCTCTTACATCTCTGACATTATCTGTCTTTATATTATCACCTGTCCTCTTCGCTCTGCTAATGCACGCTGCCTCTCCTGCCAACTCGCAAGAGCAGAGCCTCCTCCACTCATGTGCCTTTCCTTCTCTTACTTACACTATCTTATCTTCCATAAACCTAACCCATGGTTGTCCGTACTTGTCCTATATTGTCTTAAACTGTAAGTGCTGTTTTCCTGTTTAGCTTATTTGATTATTTACTCTGTAATGGACAATGTGGATCCCTTGTGGCGCCATATAAATAAAAGGAGATTTATGGTAAGACTTACCATTGTTAAATCTCTTTCTGCGAAGTATACTGGTTTCCACAGGGAATAACATTGGGGTGTAGAGTTGGATCTTGATCTGAGGCACCAACAGGCTAAAGCTTTGACTTCCCAGGATGCACTGCAGTTTCATTAACCAGTCCAATGCAATAGCAGGTAAGAGAGACGATGTTAGTCAAACAGACCCACATTCTCACGACAGGAGAAGGGACTAGCGGCTAATGCCATACAAACCCAAAGAAGCTAAGTGTGTCAGGGTGGGCGCACTGTGGAAACCAGTGTACCTCGCAGAAAGAGATTTAACAATGGTAAGTCTTACCATAAATCTCCTTTTCTGCAGCGGGTTACACTGGTATTACACAGGGAATAACATCGGGGATGTCCTAAAGCAGTTCCTCATGGGAGGGGACGCACTGTAGTGGGCACAAGAACCCGGCGTCCAAAGGAAGCATTCTGGGAGGCGGAAATATCAAAGGCATAGAACCTGATGAACATGTTTACTGAGGATCACGTAGCCGTCTTGCACATTTGTTCAGCAGACGCGCCACGGCGGGCCGCCCAAGAAGGTCCAACAGACCGAGTAGAATGGGCCTTGATAGCAGCAGGAGCTAGGAGTCCAGCCTGTACATAAGCTTGTGCAATCACCATTCTAATCCATCTGGCCAAGGTCTGCTTATTCGCAGGCCAGCCACGTTTGTGAAAAATAAAAAGTACAAAAAGAGAATCTGACCTCCTGATAGAGGCAGTCCTTTCTACATATATATGGAGAGCCCGTACCACATCCAAATACCGCTCTTTGGAGGACAAACCAGGAGATAAAGGTCGGAACCACAATCTCTTGGTTAAGGTGGAAAGAGGACACCACCTTTGGTAGATAACCAGGGCGAGTTCTAAGAACTTCCCGGTCACGGTGAAAAATCAGAAAGGGTGGATGACAGGACAAAGCGCCTAAGTCTGACACCCTCCTAGCAGAGGCAATAGCCAACAGGAAAATGACCTTAAGCGTAAGGCAATTAAGGTCCACAAACTCAAGAGGTTCAAACGGAGACTCTTAAAGGGCAGTAAGAACAACAGACAGATCCCATGGGGCCACAGGAGGGACATAGGAAGGCTGAATCCGTAGTACTCCCTGAGTGAATGTATGAACGTCAGGAATAGATACAATTTTTCGCTGAAACCACACAGACAAGGCAGAAATGTGAACCTTGAGGGAGGCAAGCGAAGTCCTAATTCCAGGCCTTGTTGCAAAAAAGCCAGAAGTCTGGAAGTATTAAACTTGTATGCATCATAATTCTTAGCAACACACCAGGTGAAGTAAGAATTCCAGACCCTATAATAAATCCGTGCAGAAGCCGGTTTGCGGGCCTTCACATAGTTTGAATAACCGCCTCAGAAAATACTTTGGGCCTCAGGAGTGAAGCTTCAAGATCCACGCCATCAAATCCAGTCTTGCCAGGTCCTGGTAAACACAAGGGCCTTGAACGAGGAGGTCTGGGCGTTGAGGAAGTAGAAGAGGACGCTCGATCGAGAGACCCTGCAGGTCTGAGAACCAATGCAGTCTGGGCCACGCTGGAGCGACCAGAAGCAGTATTCCTCCTTCTTGCTTGAACTTCTGTAGCACCCTGGCCAGGAGTGACACTGGAGGGAACACGTATGGCAGCCGAAAGTTCCATGGAATTTGCCAGTGCGCGAACGCTGCTTGAGGATACCTTGTCCTTGCTCCGAACACCGGAACCTTGAGGTTGTGTCGAGACGCCATCAGGTCTAGGTCTGGTAGACCCCACTTGTCCACAAGGAGTTGGAAGACTTCCGGATGAAGACTCCACTTACCGGCGTGTATGTCCTGACGACTGTGGAAGTCCGCTTCCCAGTTGAGGACCCCCGGAATGAACACTGCTGATGTTGCTGGCAGATGTCGTTCCGCCCATCGAAGAATTTTTGACACATCCATCATTGCCAGGCGGCTTTGAGTGCCGCCTTGATGATTTATTTACGCCATCAGGGTGGCGTTGTCTGATCGTACTTGAACAGGCCTGTTCTATACGAAAGGCAGGGCCAGTGTCAATGCATTGAACACTGCCCGCAATTCCAGAATGTTTATATCGGGAGGAGAGATTCCTCCCTGGTCCACGACCCTGGAGAGAATGTTGCTCAAACACCGTGCCCCAACCCCGCAGACTGGCATCCGTCATTCGGAGGACCCAGTTGGAGATCCAGAAGGGACGACCTCTGCTCAATTGTTGGTCTTGTAGCCACCAACTCAGTGACCGACGAACCTCCGGAGTCAAGGAGAACATTTGAGACCTGATCCGGTGAGGCAGTCCATCCCAATTGGAAAGGATTAACCTCTGCAGAGAGCGGGAATGAAATGGAACATACGCTACCATGTCGAAAGCCGACACCATGAGGCCTAGTACTTTCATCGACAAGTGTATCGACGAGAAAGGAAGTTTGGCGAGAAAGGAAGTTTCTGATTCTGTCTCTGGAGACAAGAACAAACGTTGGTTGTGTGTGTCCAGTAATGCCCCCAGGTGCACCATGCTCTGAGCAGGGACCAGTGAGGATTTCTTCCAGTTGACGGAGGAGAACCTCTGGAAAGTTCACCAGGATCAATAAGTTGTCCAGATAAGGCAGGATCCTGACACCCCGACGGTGGAGCAGAGGCGTCATGACCTTGGTGAAGACCCGAGGAGCCGTGGTCAGTCCGAAAGGCAAGGCTTGGAACTGATAATGAAGGTTGCCAATAGCAAACCGAAGATATTGCTGATGCGACATGGCAATAGGTATGTGTAGGTAAGCATCCTGTATATCCAGGTATACCATATAGTCCTTGGGTTCCATAGTCAGTACAATAAAGCGCAGAGTTTCAATACAGAATTTGGACACCCTCACAAATTTGTTCAAAGATTTTAGGTTGAGTATAGGTCAGGAGGACCCATTCGGCTTCGGAACTAGAAACATCGTTGAATAGTATCCCATGCCTCTCTGAGACAGAGGCACCGGCACGATCACTCCTGTATCCAGGAGAGATTGGACAACCAAATGTTGAGTTTGTGCTTTTAACGGATCTGAAGGGATAACCGTTGAGCAAAACTGGCGAGGGGGAAGTCTCTTGAAGACTACTTCCTGCACCCAGGCGTCCGAAGTGGTGTTTAACCATACCTGGGCGAACTGCAGTAGTCCGCCTCCCACCCCGGGGTCCCCCAGGGGGAGGCCCGCCCCGTCATGCAGCAGGCTTGTCCAGTTTGGAAGCAGGCTGACAGGCGGCCAAAGAACGTTTAGGCTTATAGGAGTTGGAAGTGCGACCCTGCCTCGAGTACGCCTGACCCTTTGCCTTACCTAGAGGTCGAAAGGAATGAAAAGTAGTACTCTTAGCCATCGGAACCGAAGGATTAGTACTAGGGAGAAACGCAGCCTTGGCCGACGCCAAGTCGGTCACAATTTTGTTCAGATCATCTCCCAATAGTATACTGTATCTCCCTTAACCACTTGCCGGGCATGGTCGCATCAGATGCGACCATGCCTACAAGTGCTCTATCTGACATGGTCGCACAGGATGCGACCAATCAGATAGAAAGTGTTAGCAGCGGCAGGGAAGAGAAACTTCCCTCAGCTGCGGCTGTCAGAGGGACTGGAAGGTCCCTCTGCCTCTGTGCACTCTCCCGTACTGATTGCCGTGCTGCCGATCACTGCTGATTGGTCAGTATGGCAAGTTTCCCCCCTCCAGCAGCTGCAGACAATGGCAGCCACTGGGGAGTGTAAATTAACCCTCCCACGCCACCCCCAGACCCCCCCTGTATACCTGGAGGCTGTCCCGGCTTTCAAAATGAAAGCCGCTATGGTCGCGATGTTTACGATGTTCCGATGCTCGCGATGTTTAAATAAAATGTTTTTTGTTTTTTTAAATTTAAAAAAAATAGGGGGAGATTTTTTTCCTCTTTTTTATTTTTTTTTTACTAAAATCATTTGGGACAGGGTTAAATTCATGTTCTTCACCTAATTCACTGATAAAAAAAAACCTGATAATTTCGGAGCGGTTTTTGGCGAAATAAATCGTCAGTTAAGTGGTTTAAAGGGAGTACCTCCAAGGTCTTCTTAGAGTCCAGGTCCACCGACCAGGACCACAGAATCCGGCGAGCCAGGATAGACGTAGTAGATGCCTTGGCCGATATAACGCCTGCATCAGAGGCCGCCTCCTGAATATAGTGGGAGGCTGTGGTAATATAGGACAGATATTGTCTGGCATTGTCAGAAAAATTCAGAGGTAGCTCTTCCTCAATTGCTTGAACCCATGCTTCAATGCCTTTTGAACCTCAAGCCCAAGAGGCTCCTTCCACACGCTTATCCGTCGGCTCCTTCAAAGAGGTGACGGTGGCGACAGGCAGAGTACACCACAAGACGGGCTACATGCGAGTCCACTGGTGGCGGGGTTTCCCACTTGTTACTCAACTCCGCAGAGATAGGATAACGAGCTAGCATATTTTTTGACAGGGATTCCCGACGTATGTCAATTAAATGGTCAGAATGTAGTAAGACTAATTTAGTAACCTTCTAACGTTTGAATTTATCAGGTTTCTTAGACGTATCAGGAGGGTCAATCTCATCATCAATTTGAAGAATCAGCTTGATCGCCTCCACTAGGTCAGGAACATCAACCTGTGTTGAAGAATCTTCATCAGAAGCAGCAGTATCAGCATCTGATGGATCAGTATATTCCCCCATCCGAATCGGAAGAATCATCCGAAATATTAGTAGATTGTGAGGAAGAAATGGCCCGCTTCAATGATCCTTTGGTCCCAGTAGGGCGAGGGTTAGGTTTTTGTTTAACCAAGGACTGATTTAATTGCTGTAATTGGGTTGACAGAGTATCCGCCCATGGTGGATTAACCACAGGGACAATATGTGGCAGTAATGGCACAGGAGGTCCCACAGGGGGCGTAAGTCTTGTTACAAGCATAGTCAGCATACTTAAAAATGCAGCCCAAGGTGGATCTGCCACAGATGCTGCGGGCTGACTAGGGGGTGCATAACACCCAGTAACTGGACCCTCAGCAGAAATCATTTCCTCAGGTAAATCCATAGTACCAGCACTGCATGATGCAGGAGCATCTGCGGATTTCCCGCCCTGTGCAGCAGACATTATTGGGAATGTAGCCTTAGGGCGTATAATATGTGACTGCAATGCAGAGCACAAACAGAGGATTTAAGTGGTATGAGAGGACTGAAACACACAGTGAAAAATACAAAACAGTATGGCCCTCATTCTGAGTTGATCGCTCGCTAGCTGCTTTTAGCAGCAGTGCACACGCTAGGCCGCCGCCCTCTGGGAGTGTATCTTAGCTTAGCAGATTTGCGAACAAAAGATTAGCAGTTCTGCTATTATTTCCCTGCAGTTTCTGAGTAGCTCCAGACCTACTCCTAGATTGCGATCACCTCAGTCCGTTTAGTTCCTGGTTTGACGTCACAAACACGCCCTGCGTTCGGCCAGCCACACCCCCGTTTCTCCAGCCACTCCTGCGTTTTAGCCTAACACGCCTGCGTTTTTTAGGACACTCCCGGAAAACGGTCAGTTTCCGCCCAGAAACACCCACTTCCTGTCAATCACTCACCGATCAGCAGAGAGACTGAAAATCGTCGCTCGGACCTGTGTAAAATTGCATAGTTTTGTGTGAAAATACTTAGCGCGTGCGCCCTGTGGCCCATACGCATGTGCAGAATCTACCATTTTTAGCCTGATAGCTATTCTGCTAAAAACGGCAGCGAGCGAACAACTCAGAATGACCACCTATATCCTGTGGAACACAATATGGTATATGAGACCCTGACTCTTAGTTCCCCAGGGTACAGAATATAGTGATAGCAATATGTGTGATACACAGAATAGAATCCACACAGCAGCTATAGGCACACACAGTCACAGGTACAATGCAGAAATTATTACATATAAGCAATAAGACAGCACTGGACTAGTAATACTACAGAGAGATATGTATGTATACAGAAATAACAATGCACAGTAAACACCGGATGTATATCACAGGAGGGTGGTATTCATGTGACCGACAGTCACATGACCTCCTCCAGCATCCCGACCCCTCACTATCCCAATATTCATACAGAAGTGCACTTGTTCTTAACTAATGCTGTCTAAACGACATGTAGAATACTCAACTGTCCTGTAAAAGCACAGCGCTGATGAGAAGAAGAGACAGTGCCCAGCAGTCCCAGGATCAGCGCAGCTCTGTGAAATGGCGCCCAAATGTTGACAGGGGGAGAGAGAGAGGGGGGGGGGGAGGAGGAGGAGGAGGAGGAAGAAGAGAAAGAGAAAGAGAAAGAGAGAGAGAGCTCCAGGGCGGGTACACCTGCTGTAGATGGCGCGCGGAGCTGGGGGAGGGGCTACAAGTCAGCGCCTTATCCCCTCTGCTGGACTTCACCACCGGGTACTATGGAGCCTATAATAAACGGATTTTAGTAAATCTGACCTGTGCTCCCTGCCCTGGTGGATATAGTGAGGTTCCTGCATGGCCACAGTGTCCATGCCAGTGACGTGGTCCGTCTCCTGGGACCACGACTGGATCGCGATTTCGGCGGGTCCCACCTGGGGAACCTTTTTACCTCCTCCCTGAAGTGCGGCCACGTGATCCAGGAGAGCAGCAGCGGTGATGTGTGCCTGATGACCGGAGCGCCTACGCTGCAAGTAACCAGCAACCAGGGCGCAGGAGTATGCAGCGCCGCTGGGAGAGGTGATGGAGCCGCTGCACAGAATGTCAGCATGACATGCCTGTGCTGCGGTCCTTGAAGTCTTCTTTCTTCTTAAAAAGCTCTTATTAGGGCTGCCTAGCGCAGCCCCACCTGTTAGCTGCCTGCACTGCAGGCACCTACTTACAAACTGAGCTCCAGTGCCTGGAGGCGGGGCTATAGAGGAGGCAGTGCAGTGCATCCTGGGAACAGTCAAAGCTTTAGCCTGTTGGTGCCTCGGATCAAGATCCAACTCTACACCCCGATGTTATTCCCTGTGGAATACCAGTGTACCCCGCTGCAGAAATTATAATAAATATTAATGAAATTTTCTCAGCAACTGTACAATATTAGACATACATCAGTATCCGTTTTTGAGGAAATCTGGAATCTCTGGTGATAATTCCCAGAGGTATTTAATTTTTCTAGAAAAGGCTAAACTTCAGTATTAAACACGGTTTTATTTTTTTTACCTACTACAATACTCCATTTCTATGATTAAATAAAACACTAACTTTTTACCCTTAATTGCAAAAGCTTAATGCTTCTGAAAATCAGAAGAGGCAAGAGGCAGTTTGGCTCACAGCCTACGGAGCTTGTATACACATGCATAGACGCGTTTTGGTTGCATGGCAAACTTCATATGAACAGATACTGGGTGAGGATGTTTTGTTATCGTACGGTCTACCTTACAGTATGTACATAAAAAAAATAATAAAAAATAAAAAAAAGGATTAGAAGACAAATGTGATTAGGCAATGAGAGCCTTATGGAAAATGTCAGCAAATAATAAACAGAGTATCCAAGCATTCTGTGCTTTATTAACCATCATATTCAAACTTTGGGGTAAAATGTGCTAAACATTTCTCAGCGGATTTCAACCATACATTCAAAGCAAAACATGCTGGCTCAGTACATTTACCCCTTAGAGGATTACGTAACAAGAATTTTACAGAACACATAAAGGAGAGAACAAAATCTGAGACTAGTCTGTATACACTCATTTGCAGTGACGTGTGGTCACCTGTTATACACAAGTATACACCAGAGTTTTGACTATAAAAATTATATGAAAAATACAAAGAAGATATTAGAAATATCTTGTTTGTATTATTCTAGTTATTTTTAGGAGTCAAAACTCTGGAGTATCCTGGAGTATGTCAGTGAGGATCTGCCTCTCCTGCCTACCTTGTCTGCACATCACTGATCAATACACACCAAATTTCCAGCAGTATATTGCTGCACCTGTGTATAACAGCCTGTGTTCATGCTAGGCTGTTTTAGCCTGGCACCACGCCATGCCCGATTTTTTAAGGGCAAAATCTGCCCTGCCCTTTCTGCAGCGCCCTGCTAGAACAGCCGCCCGCTTCCTGCCCTCTCAGCATGTAAAGATGGCGCGCGGCATCCATTCACGCTGTGAGAGACACCTTAGGGGAAGCCCAGTACCTCCGTAGGTGCTGGGGACGCCCCCGATCAGTAACGCCGCCGGCCGCCCACGCCCCGTTTTATCGTCTGTGGGCTGAACCGCCCACTTTTATTACGTAAAATGATCACGCCCCCTATTTTGAGTGACCACACCCCTTTGTGCGCGTACCCGCTTGTGCCCCCCACAGTCCGGCGCCCTGCCCAAATCCCAGCATGAACACTACACACATGTACACTCAGGTTCATATATGTATATGCAAATCTGGTTCTGATACCTCCCCAGCAACTTACCTCATCACACATCACTGCTCATTTGACTGATGTACCAATCTCAGACACTTTGATATTGTAAGCACAGTATTTCCTATACATACGTACAAGGCGGCTGCAGTGCAATTATCTATATTGTACTCTCTAAAGAGTCTCCCATTTGGAAATTAAAATTAGATTGAAATAAATAGGGATTTATATATATATATATATATATTGTGACAAGAACACTGGGATAGTGTTTGAGGGCAGGTATATTTGTCCCAGGTTCTTGTCTTACATGTTTTAGAAAATGTTAACTTCTAGGAAAAATGCTTTTTGTTTTGTCTGAACCTTTTCAGTTTGCTGTAAAAGCTGGGTAAAGGCTCTGAGAGAGAGATAAGGCGAGTTCTAGACATTGGGCCCAGTTCGGGTCTTTGGCCTCACAGAGGGCTAATCAGGGTTTCAGCTGTGTAAGAGTGATATAGTGCTTCTAACCCGATTAGTATGGGCAGACTGCCTGGGAAGGCTGCAGGATCTGTGTGTGAGAGACACGCTTTCTGATGCAAGTAAGCTATACAGTATGTACTGAAGAACTCTGTGTTTTGTTTAGTGACAGTTAGGAACATCTTATGTTTAGTTAGTGCCGGACAGGCAAGGTATTTTTATTTTGGGGTTTGTTTTATTTTCTGTTTCAATAAAACTGGCCGGGGTCAGTTGTACCAGAAACTGGACTTGTGTTGTTCCTCAGCTGCTGCGTGCTGCCATATTCCCCAGGAAAAGGCACCTTGCACCCCTACAGTGTTACAACTTGGTGGAGAATGCGAGCAGGCCGTTCTGCGCATAAGTGAAAGCAGCAGCTTTGTGAGGCCTGCAGAAAACGGTGGTTTATGCAGATACAGCCCAGTGTGAAGTTACTGAGACTCACCCCTGAGGGTTTGATATATGTCCTGGGTGAAAGCAGCTGCAAAGCCGCCTGAAAAATCTGTTGACATGGAGGATCTGCTTAAAGCCTTGCTGCAAGCTACAGCGGCTCAGCAGGAGGCCAACCGACAGCAGCAGGTGGCAATGGAGGAAAATTGGAGACTACAGCAGGAGGCCAACAGACAGCAGCAGGTGGCAATGGAGGAAAATAAGAGACAACAGCAGGCAGTTGTTGATGAACTTTACAGGCAACAGCGTCAGGATAGAGAGGCCTTAGCAGAAGTGGTGCAGAGACTTGCAGCTCGGGTTGGAGATGTGGCCGTCAGTGCTCCAACCAGCTCTAGTTCTATACGAGCCAGTCACTTCCTGCAGAAAATGACAGAGGCTGATGATGTGGAGGCCTATCTGACCACGTTTGAAAGGACTGCCGAGCGTGAGAACTGGCCGAAAGCACAGTGGGCCAGTCTGCTGGCACCTTTCCTGTCAGGTGAGCCCCAAAAAGCTTACTTTGATTTAAGCCCTGCTGAGGCTCGGGACTATGATAAACTAAAGACTGAGATCCTGACCCGCCTGGGAGTCACGCTGTCAGTACGAGCACAACGGGTGCACCGTTGGCTGTACGCTATGGAGAAGCCTCCGCGCTCCCAGATGCACGACCTTAGTCAGCTAACAAAAAAATGGCTGCAGCCAGAGACATTAACTGGTCCCCAGATGGTGGAAAGAGTCGTCATGGACCGCTACTTGAGATCTTTGCCCATGGTCCTGCGCAAGTGGGTGAGCCATGGAAACCCGGGTACTGCTGACCAATTAGTGGACATGGTAGAGAGGTATTTGGCAGCAGAGGAACTACTGATGACCACCCAGCAACCCATAGATCCTCGACAGCGCCCTTCAGTAAAGACTGGTAAGACTGTTCCGTGGGAAAACGTTGCTGGGCGGTTAAGAGAACGCAAGGCTGGAGAGACTGTAAACACTGGCCCTGGAAACAGGCCAATGGGGCTAGAACGGTCTATGCTGCCCAAATGGGTTGATAATCGTGTGGTTAAATGTTTTAGGTGTGGTATGCCAGGTCATGTTATTGCCAATTGCCCAGTCACGCAAGAACCCATGCAATGTGATGCTGCCTTTGAATGTCGCAGAATGTCTTTCTTTGCTAGGTTAGCCTGTACTGTGGTACCTTCACCTGAGCTGGAAAAACAAATGTGTGATGTGTTCTTAGAAGGTAACCGGGTAGAGGCCTTGCTAGATTCAGGAAGTTTAGTTACCCTCGTGAAAGCTGGGTTAGTGAACCCCTTAAAGGTCCAGCAAATACCTATTGGGGTAACTTGCATACATGGGGATACCCAATATTATGCCACTGCTGAGGTGAATATAGAAACTTGTTGTGGGTCAGCAAGGGTTAAAGTGGGACTGGTCCCTACCTTGGTGCATGAGGCCATAATAGGGAGGGATTTTCCTCATTTTTGGAAACTGTGGGAATCACGGTTATCAACAGATGTGAGATTTAAAAAACCAGTTGATAATACCGGTGATTTTATGGATGTACGTGGGTCTTCGGAACTTTCTGTCCCTTTGCCTTTTGCTAGTTTGGCTGGGGAAGTGACAGATGGGGAGTCCAGTGAGGACCCTCTTGCCGGGAACAGAGACATAGTAGTTAGAACTGAAAGCGTGCCTGACCTGGAGGTAAAGAAGGATCTGTTTGCGTCTGAACAGTTAAAGGATCCTACCTTAATAAAGGCTAGAGAGAATGTTAAGATTGTTAATGGGGAACCTGTGGTACCAGGTGACAGGGTTACGTATCCCCACATGGCCATCTGTAATGAGCTCTTGTACCACATTGTCAAAAGGGGTGAGGATGTGGTGGAACAGCTGGTAGTTCCCCAGCCTTATCGGAGAACGGTACTAGATTTAGCTCATAGTCACGTTACCGCAGGACATTTAGGGGCAGAAAAAACCACTGAAAGAGTTTTACAAAGGTTCTTTTGGCCAGGGGTTTATAAAGAAGTGTCTGAATATTGTTCTTCCTGTCCTGAATGCCAGTATCATGCCCCTAGACCCCATTTCAGGAGCCCACTAGTTCCCATGCCTATTATAGAGGTCCCGTTTGACAGAATAGCCATGGATCTCGTGGGGCCCTTGTTAAAGTCTGCTCTGGGCCATCAGTATATCCTGGTAATTATGGACTATGCCACTCGATATCCTGAGGCTGTCCCTTTACGCACTATCACAACCAAGGCGATAGCTAGGGAGCTGGTGCAGGTATTTAGTAGAGTGGGAATACCAAAAGAAATTTTGACTGACCAAGGTACTCCATTTATGTCAAGGATCATGAAAGAATTGTGCAAGTTATTTAAGGTCACTCACCTCAGGACGTCCATCTACCATCCCCAAACTGACGGGTTGGTGGAAAGGTTTAATAAAACATTAAAAAGTATGTTAAAAAAGGTTGTTGAGAGAGATGGGAAAAACTGGGATTGTTTGTTGCCCTACTTGTTAATGGCCATCAGAGAAGTCCCTCAGTCCTCTACGGGGTTTTCTCCATTTGATTTGTTGTATGGTAGACACCCCAGAGGGCTGTTGGATATTGCCAAAGAGACGTGGGAAGGACAGCCCACTCCTTATAGAAGCGTTATTGAGCATGTAACACAAATGCAGGATAGGATTGCAGCCGTGGTACCTGTTGTCAGAGAGCACATGGAACAGGCCCAAAGTGCTCAACAGAGGGTCTATAACCGGAGTGCCAAGATACGGGAATTTGCTCCTGGAGATAGAGTTCTTGTTTTGGTACCCACTGTGGAAAGCAAATTCCTAGCTAAATGGCAGGGTCCATTTGAGATTAGGGAAAAAGTGAATGAGGTTAATTACAAAGTATACCAGCCGGGAAAGAGAAAACCCGAACAGATCTACCATGTTAACTTAATCAAACCCTGGAAAGATAGGTTGTCTCTGTCAGCGGAGCCTTGCCCTTCGGTGTCTTCACCCCGGTTGCTTCCCGCAGTGAAGGTGTCAGAGACATTATCAGCTGATCAGAACAATCAGGTTAAAGAATTTCTCATCCAAAATAGGGAGGTATTTTCAGAGCTGCCTGGCCGAACGACCATAATAAAACATGACATTGTCACAGAACCAGGGGTCAGGGTTCATTTAAAGCCATATAGGATTCCTGAAGCTCAGCGAGAAGCTATTTCTAAGGAAGTTAAAACCATGTTAGAACTTGGAGTCATAGAGGAGTCTAACAGTGAGTGGTCCAGTCCCATAGTGCTCATCCCGAAGCCCGACGGTAGCATACGCTTCTGTAATGACTTTCGTAAGTTAAATGAGGTGTCCAAGTTTGACGCATACCCCATGCCC
This sequence comes from Pseudophryne corroboree, assembly GCF_028390025.1. Classification (NCBI taxonomy): domain Eukaryota; kingdom Metazoa; phylum Chordata; class Amphibia; order Anura; family Myobatrachidae; genus Pseudophryne; species Pseudophryne corroboree. The sequence goes on from NC_086445.1 coordinate 849,199,453, forward strand.
CGTGTGGATGAGCTTGTAGAAAGGCTGGGAACAGCCAGGTTTCTCACCACATTGGACCTGACCAAAGGTTACTGGCAAATACCTTTATCTGATAGCGCCAAAGAAAAAACAGCCTTTTCGGTTCCGGAGGGGCTGTACCAGTATAAGATGTTACCCTTTGGGTTGCATGGGGCTCCAGCAACCTTTCAACGGGCGATGGATAAAATTTTGAGGCCCCATAGAAAATATGCAGCTGCCTATTTGGATGATGTGGTAATTCACAGTACAGACTGGGGGTCCCATTTGGTTAAAGTACAAGCAGTACTGGACTCAATCAGAGAGGCAGGGTTAACTGCTAACCCAAAGAAGTGCTGCCTCGCAATGGAGGAGGTCAAATACTTGGGCTTCACCATAGGCAGAGGTCTGATTAGGCCCCAATTGAATAAAGTTGATGCTATTCAAAACTGGCCTCGTCCAGTGAATAAAAAACAGGTAAGGGCTTTTTTGGGAATTACTGGGTACTATACACGGTTTATTCCTAATTTTGCGACCACAGCGGTGCCGTTGTCAGACCTTACCAAAGGGAAGCAGTCAAATGTGGTGAAATGGGACCCTGATGCAGAAAAGGCGTTCCAAGCGTTAAAAGTGGCTTTGTGTTCACAACCGGTGTTGATAACACCAGATTTTTCAAAAGAATTTGTGGTACAGACAGATGCCTCAGAGGTAGGGATAGGTGCTGTGCTGTCCCAAACCAGAGATGGGGACGAACACCCTATCATTTATTTGAGTAGGAAACTCAATGAGCATGAAAAAAGGTATGCCATTGTGGAAAAGGAGGCTTTGGCCATTAAGTGGGCACTAGATACCTTGAGATATTACCTCTTGGGTAGACAATTCAGACTAGTGACAGACCATGCCCCTTTAAAATGGATGTATGTAAATAGAGGCAAGAATGCTCGTGTAACTAGATGGTTTCTAGCGTTGCAGGACTTTAAGTTTACTGTCGAACATAGACCGGGAACACAATTGGCCAACGCAGATGCATTGTCTCGCATCTTCTGTTTGGGGGCTACAAGTGTTCCGGCCCCTAGGTCGAAACAGGGGAGGGGGATATGTGACAAGAACACTGGGATAGTGTTTGAGGGCAGGTATATTTGTCCCAGGTTCTTGTCTTACATGTTTTAGAAAATGTTAACTTCTAGGAAAAATGCTTTTTGTTTTGTCTGAACCTTTTCAGTTTGCTGTAAAAGCTGGGTAAAGGCTCTGAGAGAGAGATAAGGCGAGTTCTAGACATTGGGCCCAGTTCGGGTCTTTGGCCTCACAGAGGGCTAATCAGAGTTTCAGCTGTGTAAGAGTGATATAGTGCTTCTAACCTGATTAGTATGGGCAGACTGCCTGGGAAGGCTGCAGGATCTGTGTGTGAGAGACACGCTTTCTGATGCAAGTAAGCTATACAGTATGTACTGAAGAACTCTGTGTTTTGTTTAGTGACAGTTAGGAACATCTTATGTTTAGTTAGTGCCGGACAGGCAAGGTATTTTTATTTTGGGGTTTGTTTTATTTTCTGTTTCAATAAAACTGGCCGGGGTCAGTTGTACCAGAAACTGGACTTGTGTTGTTCCTCAGCTGCTGCGTGCTGCCATATTCCCCAGGAAAAGGCACCTTGCACCCCTACAGTGTTACAATATATATATATATATATATATATATATATATATATATATATATATATATATATATATAATATATATATTATTATTTTTTTAGAAAAAATCTGGAATTCTCTGCTACAGTAGATTACTTCCTTTAAACTTTGTGTGGGCAATATTATCAAAAAATTTACATCATGTAAATTCAGTGACTTTGAAGCTGCAGCTCCAGCCCCACACCCCAAAGTAGTCCCACTGCATCTACAGCAACATACCCTCCAACAATTTACACAGAAAAATCGGTACAAATTCGAAAAGGTGTCGTGGTCATGGGTACAGTGGCGCGGCCATGCCCCTTTTCCTATACTTTCAATGGAAGTTTGGAGAGCCAAAAATCTGTGCCCAGTATAGGGAATTTCCTTTTTTCTTTGACTCTCAAGAGCCAAAAATCTGGACAGACCATAAAAAAAAAGGTCCTGTACCTGCCAAAAAGATACAGTTGGAGGGCATCTGCAGCAAGTCTCTGCGCTGTAGATAGGGGGAATTAGGATTGGAGATAATACTCCAAATAATAAAAATATTGCACACCAAGAACCTAGTGCTTATATAATAGGTTTCTAAAATCTCTACAGCGGTGGCTGCTGCCACTGGGCTGCAGCGCGATCCAAGCTGTGCAGGGGGGAGCTGGCCAGGACACATGAACATATATGTGTAGTTGTATGTAACATATGTCCTGGCTTCCGTCCCCGGGGATCCACCACCGCCGCAGCATGGAACACAGTGCTCAGGCTGTCAATCATAATTTTGCCCGCTAAATGGTGACTGACAGCCTGTTTTCCATGCTGTGGCAGCGGATCCCCGGGGACGGAAGCCAGGACATATGTTACATACAACTGCACATGTATGTTTATACGTCCTGGCCAGCTCCCCCCTGCACAGCTTGGATGGTGCAGCAGCCGCCGCTGCTTATCTAGTTATTGTTTTCACAGGATAGTAAGGGTGTTAGGATCCATCACATTACCTGATCCCGAAATAGGGTATTATTCAAATTGCATTTTGTATGTATACTCTGTATGTAAAATGTAATTTGTAAAACTGTATGAACTAAATCAGGGGACATTTGGATTGTAAAAGGAAATGTATGCGTACTCTACCCAGCCGAAGGCCTGTGTAACTGCTACTGTCTCCTAGAGGTCCACAGAGAAATTCTTTTGAAGAAACGTGACAGAACTTGCTTCAAGAAAGCATCTGGTCATAGAAATCTCCTTCTGACCAAGTCTATAAAACTGCCAGGTACAGTATATTGAAAATCTCATGTTTTAGTAATCAAACAAAATGAAACAAGTTAAGTAGGGGTCCCTGCTTGTCTGACCGGGAAAACTCTAGGTTATGAGTACTCAAAGGACCTTCAGATATCGAAGCACAAAAAAAAAAAAAAAAATCAATTCTGGTTTTGAAAGGGTTAAAAATCCACAAGGGTAGGGTGGGGGGGTCAAAAGAGCAGGACTGAGGGCTAAAGTCTGAGGAGAATTTGCTCCGTGTGTGCATTACCTAAGAAGAGAACCTGAATGACTGGTAAAGGGTGCTTCTAACATGACTCCTTCATGACAAGAGTTCTCAAGTTACTTGATGTTAGGACTCTGGGTTTGGTTTTATCCTTTTTTTTGTCTCTGAATTTGTTTGAAATCTGTGTGCACTTTTAAAGTAATCACATACTCTTTGTAATCCTTTTTTGTAACTGTAAGCTCTGAATTTATTGTTGAAATTAAAATCTAATTTCTAGTTCTGATTTTCTGTGTTCTTAGACCTACGACCTTAAAAGGCACATGCTACTGATTTATTAAGAGTATATACTAGGAGTGGAACCAAAAGGCCACTGTGGGAGGAGTTACTTCCCATAATTCCTTTGGTGGTGGCAGACCGATATGTTTTTATTGTTAGGATAATTTGCAAAAAGCACCAACATCACGGCAACTCAACTTGGAAGGAGTTCTGAGTACAGGCACAATTTTGACAAAGAGTTCACACACAACAATGAACATGTGTTTATTATTTTATAGAATACATGATTATGAAACTAGTAATTTGATCCAATAGGTTAGATAAATATCATGTAACTATATGCTGATTGGAAGTATTTGGTTTAAATGCATTTGGGGGTCATTCCGAGTTGATCGCACGTAGCAACTTTTTACTGCTCGTGCGATCAACCTGACCCCGCCTATGGGGGAGTGTATTTTAGCATATCAGGGCTGCGATCGCTTGTGCGGCCCTGCTATGCTAAAAAAGGTTAAAGTAAAACAAGACCAGTGCTGCAGTTACTCACCCAGTGCGATGGATCCAGCGATGAAGGCCCCGGTCCTGACGTCAGACATCCGCCCTCCAAACGCCTGGATCCGCCTGCGTTGGACTTACCACACCTGGAAAACGGTGAGTATCCACCCCGGAACGCAACCCGCCTGTCCGTCTTCTTGCAATCGCCGCTGGAATCACATTTCTCGCTGGCGCCGTCGTTGTCCGGCGACAACCGTCGCCAGGCAATGACGCGCGTGCACAATGCGTCCGCAGCGCATTTCCGACCCGTTTGCACCGCAGCGAAGGACTGCTGCGTGCAAACGGGTCGGAATGTCCCCCTAAGTTTGCTCCCATGGCGTAATGTACCCAATCCACAGTTCCTCTCCAGCCATTAAATTATACTAGCCACCCAACAATCAATGATTGGACAGTATACAGGTGCTGATCAAGAAGCTCTGCTGACATACAGCATTTGTTTTGATGACTTCATAGTGTTTTCCATACACAAATAATACGTTTTTTACTAAACCACTGTGTGTAGGGGGAGATCAGGAACTATGGGCCTAATTCAGAGTTGATCGCAGCAGCAAATTTGTTAGCAGTTGGGCAAAACCATGTGCACTGCAGGGGGGGGGGGGGGGATATAACATGTGCAGAGAAAGTTAGATTTGGGAGGGGTATGTTCAAACTGAAATCTACATTGCAGTGTAAGAATAAAGAAGCCAGTATTTACCCTGCACAGAAACAATATAACCCACCCAAATCTAACTCTCTCTGCAAATGTTATATCTGCCACCCCCCTGCAGTTCACATGGTTTTGCCCAACTACTAACAAATTTGCTGCTGTAATCAACTCTGGATTACCCCGTACAGCTCTTCCAAGGCTTGCTTTAGATTATTCCACCTACACACCTTGAATATTAGTTGATGCTGGTTTCAAGTGCTCAGAAGACCCCCTCCTAATCTCTTGCTGTTCTTCCAAGACCACCCTATAAGTGTTCACTCCTCTCCTCCCACTTGTTGTCCCCTTAGCACTATAAATGCAGACTATGTATACTCATCCTAACATTAGAGACAGGCTCATGCCGCACTGTCTTCCCATCCCTGTGACTCCCTCCTTGTTGTAGATCTGCCAATATTGTTGTTTTTTTCTTAGCGGTGTGTGGTTTCTGAGGCGTTGGTATAGGATGCCGATGGTCGGGATCCCGGTGGTCAGAACACCGACACCGGGATCCCGGCCATCAGAATGCAAAGGGCGAGCACAACGAAGCCCTTTGCGGGCTCGGTGGCTCACTGCACTCACCACAAGTTCTATTCCCACTCTATGGGTGTCGTGGACACCTACGAGTGGGAATAGCCATGGCACCGCTGCCGGCATTCTGGCGGTCAGGATTCCAGCGTCGGTACTCTGACCACCGGGATCCTGACTACATATCTAAGGCATCAATTTACATTCATTGTGGTCTGGGCACAATATTAGCACCCAGGAACGCATTGCAATATGCGATTGTACCTGACCAGTGTTTACAGACCAGCTGCAGGGACAGGAGCTTGTCCCTGCAATGCGCTTAATGTGGAAGGGGACTACTGTGCACGTGCAGTCCTGCTGACCACATGTGCACAGCAGCAATTTTCGGGGTGGACTTTGAGATGTATAGCCCATACATACATTTTCAGATGGCAGTAGCAAGTCTCTATACATTTCAGAAATAAATACATCTGCCAGCTTTGCATGCCCCATATAAACCTATGAGAGATGCAGCTGCCGGCGGAAATGGAAGAATAGCAGCGGGTATCAGAGATATCTGCTACGGTCCCTCCTACATAGGTGATATTAAATATTTACTATGGACCCCCTAAAATGGTTGTTTTCGGAGAACAAGCCTCAAATATTTTTTGAGAAAATGTGCACCATTGTCTTGTCTATCAATTTACACTGTTGCTATGTAAATTCCTTGTACAATATTGCAGACACTTTGCTACTTTATAATAACAAAAATATTGTTTTTAAAATACAGTATACCCACTAGATTTTCTACAGTATTTGTATGCTTGTTTGTGCATGAATACGGCATCTATTGCTGGTGCTGCTGCTGCATGTACTGTGTATACATCACACATGTCTAATTTTGGCAATGTGCATATTACCACATGATCTATGTTTTTGCAAATCTGTTTGGAAACAATTTGTTGCCAAAGTCTCCAGTAAATTCACCCTCCACTATATCGATGAAACATTTTCACACAAAAAAAAAAAAAAAACACAAACACAACTACAATGAGGTCTCAACTCCAAGGGAAACCCAATAATGTGTTACACAAGTTTCCCTTTCAGCATGGATTAGGGGGGGGGGGGGGGGGGGGAACAAAAAACGTACCTCACGCCGGCCAATGCTCCTTCGGACACGGGCGCCAACTCCCTCCGACTGCTCAATGCTGAGGACAGTTTTCACAACCTTTCTGCTGCCCATTCTCACAACCTGGGAAAGCATACACACGTTTTAATCCTGCCCTGCAGTCTTAAGGTCTGTAACATGCACCAATATTTTCAGGCTGAGATATCAGTGTGCTGTCTCCCAAATGTGTGTACACTAACAGCAGGCAAACTGTTCTCATCAACATGGGTTTAGTTCAGGATACTTCAAACGCCCTGGTTTTGTTTTGTTAAAGGAATGGAAAAAAAAAAAAATCTACAGATTATGCTAACAGGAAGAATGAACTGTGTGAGCCAGAGTTTAGTTTCCAGCCATTTTTAAAGGGAAACTATGCCTGAAAACCATTCAGTAATCACAGGAGCTATTTGTTTTAGGAAAAACAATGTTCTACATCAGTGTTTCTCAAACTCAGTCCTCATAACAGTACATGTTTTCTAGATCAACTTTCTGGAGCATAGGTATGTTAATTGACTAGTACAACAGATCTACAGATGGTTCTAATTATTCCTGAGTATACCTTGAAAACATGTTCTGTTAGGGTTCCATGAACACGACTTTGGTAAACACTTCTCTACATAATGGATATACAATATGCAAATACTTTCCCTGCTGTCTCTATAACCACTTTACATTTAGCAAAGTGTATTTAGGTTTTTCTGGCAAAAACAAAACGGATAGCAGCAGCTTTGTCATTTGAGCGAGTCTGCAACTATGCAAAACAATGGGAACAGAATACTTTTGGTTTGGGATGCTTTGATGACATTCATATCGACAGGCACATAGGGGTCTATTTACTAAGTCTTGGATGATGATAAAGTCAACGGAGATAAAATACCAGCCAATCGGCTCCTGTCATTTTTCAAACCCAGCCTGTGACATGTCAGTTAGGAGCGGATTGGCTGGTACTTTATCTCCATCTAGTAAATAGACCCCTTAGTAACAACGGAGTACATAAACTCAAGGTGTTCACCATGTCCACGTCTATTTTCAACATTGTCCCTAACCGTAAGCTTTATATTGCCGACATTTTAACTATGTCGCCATGGTAAAATTTGCTGTTCCGGTGTTGACATCATGGGGTAAATTTACTAAAATGGGAGTTCTATGTAAGATGGGATGTTGCCCATAGCAACTAATCAAATTCCAGGTATTATCTTCTAGAAGGTGCTAAATAAATGAGAAGAAGAATCTGATTGGTTGCTATGGGCAACATCCCATCTTAAATAGAACTCCCATCATAGTAAATTTACCCCCATGACTGTGTTGTATAGAGACATTATTAACATGCTGACTGCATGCCCCAAACTCTATAATGTAAAAACAAAAATGCATTTACCAAATATACAGATAGAGAAATTGTTATACTATAAATATTGATGAGAAAAAGCTAATAGAGCTATATGTCTCTTTAATGCACTTACCTGCTCTGGTCTGGTGTCTTACAGGCAACTACGCTGTGTCCCAGTGACCATACAGGGAGCAGCAGCTTCCTATAAAGGCTGGGGGAACTGGCTCACCATGATTCAGCATAAATGAATTGTGCACTGTAGAGTAGGTGTCAGCAAGCCTGCTCGTTACACTATATTATTATTAGCAATGTGTTCTGATGGATCCAGGCATTACCTGATGTGTACATTGTAACAAACAATTCCACAGGTGCCACTGCCAGGATGGGTGTGTAGCTGAGGCGGGGCAGATCCCGGGAAGCAGCGCTGTGACTGCAGTTATGTAATGATTGTGTTTCACTGACAGTGCCAAGTTACTGCATCCCATACAGCATGCCTGGTGCTACAGGTCATCTCAGTACATCACACAGTGACCAGCCCCAAGCCCCTGTAACTGCAGTGTACACGGTCAGCCCCTTATAGCCAGTGTGCTGCTCTGTAGCCTCTGCCCTCCGGCCGCACACTGATACAGCGCTGCATGAACTTATATTTATTGCTGCATGACTATGGATATACAGTATTTAATGTTAGAAATGACAGTGTATTCCTTTTCTGCTGCCATACTCATTTGTCACAGTGACACCACAAGCAACATCAATACTAGTACTACAGACAGGAAAACAGGGACCGCTTTAGTGACACTTAGCAGAAACTCCACCCCCTTCTGATTGATAAGGGAATGGGCCAATGAGAGACAAGCATCAGTTAGCATGGTAACTATAGTACCTCAATGCAACGTAGCAGGATGACAGCACGTAAGTTCCTTCCTGGACTTTCTCATTACGGTTGTGTCTATCTATATTACCGTCATGATCAAGACCAGGAAGTGACAGCAGGAGAGGGTAGAAGTGAACTTCCGCCCTTGGTAGATGCTAGAATCAAGTTGGAGAGAGGCACTCTGACGTTAGGGGAGGAGCCCCGACACCAGGGGGAAGAGGTCAGTTGGATACGGTCAGTTCTTCTACCCACGCCACAAAGTCACAAACTACTCCCTTTAGTAACGCCCGAAGCGTGGCGAGGGAAGCGAGCCATCGCCGCGATGGCACATTTCGGGTACACTGTTGGACCATGGCTCCTCCCCTGGTGACGTCAGAGGTCCTTTCTCCACCTTGGTTTCAGCCATAACCATTACTGCAGAGAGGCGTCAGGCTCACTGTTCACCCATGATGAATAGCCGACCGTCCCGCCTACAGTGCACACTGCAGACACTGTGGGGTAAATCTACAAAGGTGGGAGTTTTCTTTAGTATTGGTGATGTTGCCCATAGCAACCAATCAGATTCTATCTATTAGATTAGAACCAGCTAGAGAAATGTTAAGTAGAATCTGGTTGGTATAGGCAAAATCGCTAGCTCTAAAAAGCTTGCGCCTTAGTACATTTACCCCCGTGACTGCTGTGACTGAATACATTAGCTGGAGTGTGCACAATGGAGTCCAGAGTGACAAGGAGCTATTGTTACAGTGTACAGTAACCTATCACCATTGACAGGCAGATATTATACCTCTCAATATTTATATCTCTTACTGTAAAAAAAATGCATATGTAAAGAATGTTGGATATGGGAGAAAATTAGGGCTCTGTTCAGCAATGAAATGTCAAATAATGCAGAAACGAGCATTTCCACATCATTTAAGTGTTCCCACTATTTAGCAACGGTTTAATGGAGAAGATAATGCAATTTCTCTGACGTCCTAGTGGATGCTGGGAACTCCGTAAGGACCATGTGGAACAGACGGGCTCCGCTGGAGACTGGGCACTCTAAAAGAAAGATTAGGTACTATCTGGTGTGCACTGGCTCCTCCCTCTATGCCCCTCCTCCAGACCTCAGTTAGAATCTGTGCCCGGCCAGAGCTGGGTGCTCCTAGTGGGCTCTCCTGAGCTTGCTAGAAAGAAAGTATTTGTTAGGTTTTTTATTTTCAGTGAGATCTTCTGGCAACAGACTCACTGCTACGTGGGACTGAGGGGAGAGAAGCAATCCTACCTGCGTGCAGCTAGCTTGTGCTTCTTAGGCTACTGGACACCATTAGCTCCAGAGGGTTCGAACACAGGGCCTGACCTCGATCGTCCGTTCCTGGAGCCGCGCCGCCGTCCCCCTTGCAGAGCCAGAAGACAGAAGAGAAGCGATGAAATCGGCGGCAGAAGACTCCTGTCTTCATTAAGGTAGCGCACAGCACCGCAGCTGTGCGCCATTGCTCCCACAGCACACCACACACTCCGGTCACTGTAGGGTGCAGGGCGCTGGGGGGGGAAGTGCCCTGGGCAGCAATAAAAATACCTTTGGCATAAAAATACACATAATACAGTCTGTGACTGTATATGTATAAAACCCCCGCCATTTTTTAGTCAGAAACAGCGGGACAGAAGCCCGCCGCTGAGGGAGCGGGGCCTTCTTCCTCAGCACACCAGCGCCATTTTCCCTTCACAGCTCCGCTGGAAGCAGCTCCCCAGGCTCTCCCCTGCAGTATCCTGATACAAGAAGGGTAAAAAAGAGAGGGGGGGCACATAAATTTAGGCGCAAATAAGATATATTAAGCAGCTATTGGGAAAAATCACTTATTATAGTGTAAATCCCTGTGTTATATAGCGCTGTGGTGTGTGCTGGCATACTCTCTCTCTCTCCCCAAAGGACTTTGTGGGGTCCTGTCCTCAGTCAGAGCATTCCCTGTGTGTGTGCGGTGTGTCGGTACGGCTGTGTCGACATGTTTGATGAGGGTTACGTGGAGGCGGAGCAAGGGCAGATAAGTGTGATGTCGCCCCCGACGGGGCCGACACCTGATTGGATGGGTACGTGGAAGGTCTTAACCGACAGTGTCAACTCCTTACATAAAAGGTTCGATGACGCAGCAGCCTTGGGACAGCCGGGGTCTCAGCCCGTGCCTCCCCAGGCGACTCTAAAGCCGTCAGGGGCTCATAAACGCCCGCTAGCTCAGATGGTGGACACAGATGTCGACACGGAGTCTGACTCCAGTGTAGATGAGGATGAGACAAATGTACAGTCTACAAAGGCCATCCGATGCATGATTACTGAAATGAAAGATGTTTTGCACATTTCTGACGTTAACCCGGTTACCAAAAAGGGTATTATGTTTGGGGAGAAAAAGCAGCCAGTGACTTTTCCCCCATCTGATGAATTAAATGAATTGTGTGAAGAAGCATGGAGTTCCCCTGATAAGAAACTAGTGATTTCTAAGAGGTTACTGATGGCGTACCCTTTCCCGCCAACGGACAGGTTACGTTGGGAAACATCCCCTAGGGTGGACATGGCGCTCACACGCTTATCTAAAAGGGTGGCACTGCCGTCTCAGGATACGGCCGCCCTAAAGGAGCCTGCGGATAGAAAGCAGGAAGCTATCCTGAAGTCTGTGTATACACACTCTGGTACTCTACTGAGACCTGCTATTGCTTCAGCCTGGATGTGTAGTGCTGCAGCAGCATGGACTGATACCCTGTCAGACAACATTGATCCCCTCGACAGGGATACTGTTTTGCTAACCATCGAACATATAAAAGACGTCGTCTTATATATGCGGGATGCACAGAGGGACATTGGCCTGCTGGCATCTAGAATTAATGCAATGTCCATTTCTGCCAGGAGAGTATTATGGACTCGGCAGTGGACAGGTGATGCTGATTATAAAAAACACATGGAGGTTTTGCCTTATAAGGGTGAGGAATTGTTTGGGGACGGTCTCTCGGACCTCGTATCCACAGCAACTGCTGGGAAGTCGACTTTTTTACCTCAGGTTCCCTCACAGACTAAGAAAGCACCGTATTATCAAGTGCAGTCCTTTCGGCCTCAGAAAGGCAAGCGGGTCAGAGGAGCATCCTTTCTGGCCAGAGGCAAGGGTAGAGGAAAGAAGCTGTACCAGGCAGCCAGTTCCCAGGAACAAAAATCCTCCCCTGCTTCCACTAAGTCCACCGCATGACGTTGGGGCTCCACAGGCGGAGCCAGGTGCGGTGGGGGCGCGTCTCCGAAACTTCAGCAACCAGTGGGTTCGCTCACAAGTGGATCTCTGGGCTGTACAAATTGTATCTCAGGGATTGCTGGAGTTCGAGGCGACTCCCCCTCGCCGTTACCTCAAATCAGCCTTGCCAGCTGCTCCCAGGGAAAGGGAGGTAGTACTGGCGGCAATTCACAAGCTGTACCTCCAGCAGGTGATAATCAAGGTCCCCCTCCTTCAACAGGGACGGGGTTACTATTCCACAATGTTTGTGGTACCGAAACCGGACGGTTCGGTGAGACCCATTCTGAATTTAAAATCCTTGAACACTTATATAAAGAAGTTCAAGTTCAAAATGGAATCGCTCAGGGCGGTTATTGCAAGCCTGGAAGAGGGGGATTTTATGGTGTCGCTGGACATCAAGGATGCTTACTTGCATGTCCCCATTTACCCACCTCACCAGGAATACCTCAGGTTTGTGGTACAGGACTGTCATTACCAATTCCAGACGTTGCCGTTTGGTCTCTCCACGGCACCGAGAATATTTACCAAGGTAATGGCCGAAATGATGATACTCCTTCGGAAGAAGGGAGTTATAATTATCCCGTACTTGGACAATCTCCTCATAAAGGCGAGGTCCAGAGAGCAGTTGTTGGTCAGCGTAGCACTCTCTCAGGAAGTGTTGCAACAGCACGGCTGGATTCTGAATATCCCAAAGTCGCAGCTGATTCCTGCGACGCGTCTGCTTTTCCTGGGCATGTTTCTGGACACAGAACAGAAGAAGGTGTTTCTCCCGGTGGAGAAGGCCCAGGAATTGTCATCTCTGGTCAGGGACCTCCTGAAACCAAAACAGGTGTCGGTGCATCACTGCACGCGAGTCCTGGGAAAGATGGTGGCTTCTTACGAAGCAATTCCCTTCGGCAGGTTCCATGCAAGGATCTTTCAGTGGGATCTGTTAGACAAGTGGTCTGGATCGCATCTCCAGATGCATCGGTTGATCACCCTGTCCCCGAGGGCCAGGGTGTCTCTGCTGTGGTGGCTGCAGAGTGCTCATCTGCTCGAAGGCCGCAGATTCGGCATACAGGACTGGGTCCTGGTGACCACGGATGCAAGCCTCCGAGGTTGGGGGGCAGTCACCTAGGGAAGAAACTTCCAAGGACAATGGTCGAGTTAGGAAACTTCCCTACACATAAATATTCTGGAACTAAGGGCCATTTACAACGCCCTGAGTCAAGCAGAACCCCTGCTTCAAAACCAGCCAGTTCTGATTCAGTCAGACAACATCACGGCAGTTGCCCATGTAAATCGACAGGGCGGCACAAGAAGCAGGATGGCAATGGCAGAAGCCACAAGGATTCTTCGATGGTCGGAGAATCACGTGCTAGCACTGTCAGCAGTGTTCATTCCGGGAGTGGACAACTGGGAAGCAGACTTCCTCAGCAGACACGACCTCCACCCGGAAGAGTGGGGACTTCATCCAGAAGTCTTCAAGCTGATTGTAAATCGGTGGGAACGGCCACAGGTGGACATGATGGCGTCCCGCCTCAACAAAAAGCTAAAAAGATATTGCGCCAGGTCAAGGGACCCTCAGGCGATAGCTGTGGACGCTCTAGTGACACCGTGGGTGTACCAGTCAGTTTATGTGTTCCCTCCTCTGCCTCTCATACCAAGGTACTGAGGATAATAAGAAAAAGGGGAGTAAGAACTATACTCATTGTTCCGGATTGGCCAAGAAGAACTTGGTACCCAGAACTTCAGGAAATGATCTCAGAGGACCCATGGCCTCTGCCGCTCAGACAGGACCTGCTACAGCAGGGGCCCTGTCTGTTCCAAGACTTACCGCGGCTGCGTTTGACGGCATGGCGGTTGAACGCCGGATCCTAAAGCAAAAGGGCATTCCAGATGAAGTCATTCCTACGCTAATAAAAGCTAGGAAGGATGTGACAGCAAAACATTATCACCGCATATGGCGAAAATATGTTGCTTGGTGTGAGGCCAGGAAGGCCCCAACGGAGGAATTTCAGCTGGGTCGATTTCTGCACTTCCTACAGTCAGGAGTGACTATGGGCCTAAAATTGGGTTCCAGAAAAGTCCAGATTTCGGCCCTGTCTATTTTCTTTCAAAAAGAACTGGCTTCACTGCCTGAAGTTCAGACGTTTGTTAAGGGAGTGCTGCATATTCAGCCCCCTTTTGTGCCTCCAGTGGCACCTTGGGATCTCAATGTTGTGTTGGATTTCCTAAAATCACATTGGTTTGAGCCACTTAAAACCGTGGAACTAAAATATCTCACGTGGAAAGTGGTCATGCTGTTTGCCTTGGCTTCGGCCAGGCGTGTGTCAGAATTGGCAGCTTTGTCGTGTAAAAGCCCATATCTGATTTTCCATATGGACAGGGCAGAATTGAGGACTCGTCCACAATTTCTCTCAAAGGTGGTATCAGCTTTTCATTTGAACCAACCTATTGTGGTGCCTGCGGCTGCTCGTGACTTGGAGGATTCCAAGTTTCTGGACGTAGTCCGGGCCCTAAAAATCTATGTTTCCAGGACAGCTGGAGTCAGGAAAACTGACTCGCTATTTATCCTGTATGCAACCAACAAGCTGGGTGCTCCTGCTTCAAAGCAGACTATTGCTCGCTGGATCTGTAGCACGATTCAACTTGCACATTCTGCGGCTGGACTGCCGCATCCTAAATCTGTAAAAGCCCATTCCACGAGGAAGGTGGGCTCTTCTTGGGCGGCTGCCCGAGGGGTCTCGGCTTTACAACTTTGCCGAGCTGCTACTTGGTCGGGTTCAAACACATTTGCAAAATTCTACAAGTTTGATACCCTGGCTGAGGAGGACCTTGAGTTTGCTCATTCGGTGCTGCAGAGTCATCCGCACTCTCCCGCCCGTTTGGGAGCTTTGGTATAATCCCCATGGTCCTTACGGAGTACCCAGCATCCACTAGGACGTCAGAGAAAATAAGAATTTACTCACTGGTAATTCTATTTCTCGTAGTCCGTAGTGGATGCTGGGAGCCCGTCCCAAGTGCGGACTCTCTGCAATACGTGTATATAGTTATTGCTTAACTAAAGGGTTTTGTTATGAGCCATCTGTTAATGAGGCTCATTTGTTGTTCATACTGTTAACTGGGTATAGTTATCACAAGTTGTACGGTGTGATTGGTGTGGCTGGTATGAGTCTTACCCTGGATTCCAAATCCTTTCCTAGTAATGTCAGCTCTTCCGGGCACAGTTTCCCTAACTGAGGTCTGGAGGAGGGGCATAGAGGGAGGAGCCAGTGCACACCAGATAGTACCTAATCTTTCTTTTAGAGTGCCCAGTCTCCTGCGGAGCCCGTCTATTCCCCATGGTCCTTACGGAGTACCCAGCATCCACTACGGACTACGAGAAATAGAATTACCGGTGAGTAAATTCTTATTTTCTCTTACGTCCTAGTGGATACTGGGGTCTTGTACTTTAGAACCATGGGTTATAGATCGGGTCCACTGGAGCCTGGCACTTTAAAACTTTTAGTGTGTTCTGGCTACTTCCCTCTATGCCCCTCCTATCAGACTCAGTTCAGAAAAATGTGCCCGAGGTGCACTTCTCTGGAGCTCCAGAGATTTTTCTTTTAATTTTATTATTTTCAGGTAGATCTGTTTGGCAACCAGGCTACCTGCTTCGTGGGACTTAAGGGCCCCATAAACTAGGATGATAATGGCATTCAGCCCGATAATCGGATGAAATCGGGCATTTTGGAGGTGTTTCCTATCCAATCCGATGCGCGTTCCCGTGAGCATCAGATCGGATTCTCCAGATTGAATGTGATGCACATTCAATCATGTCCGACCCCGCTGGCATGGCTGGGATCACCCACGATACATCTTATGCAAAAGGACAGCATACGATGTATCTTGGGCGATCCTGCCCCCAGGGAAGCTGCCAGGGTGATCGCCTGTGACATGTCAGATGAACATGTTGTGTAAGTGTATGGGGCACTTTAAAGGGGGGACCGAACCAACCTCCTGAAGGTTAATGGTTTGTAATCCCAGCTAACAGGACACTGAGCTCCTGAGGTGCTGATCACACTCCGTTAGTGTGTGTGCCCACGTCGACAGCTAGCCGCCACCCTCTAACAGATGCCGAAGATCCAGATGCGGTGAGTGTTACACCGGGGTCCCAGTTAGCGAGTCCTTGGTGCAGTGTGGGCGGCAAGTCACGCGGTGGTCACAGGCCCGGAGCTGCGGTAGCCGCCGTGGACAAACTGTCTCTGGGCTACAAGCACCACAGTGCTCACTGTCTTAAGACTTTGTGTGGACTGTATATGGATGTATAATGTTATTTCTCTTGCGTCCTAGAGGATACTGGGATCCACATTAGTACCATGGGGTATAGACGGGTCCACTAGGAGCCCTGGGCACTTTAAGAAATCAATAGTGTGCACTGGTTCCTCCCTCTATGCCCCTCCTACCAGACTCAATATAGAAAATGTGCACGGAGGATCCGGTCACGCTTAGGGAAGCTACTGAGGAGATTTTTTGCATTTATTTTCTGTTATTTTACAGGCACTGCTGGGTGGCACCAGCATGCCTGCTTCGTGGGACTTAGGGGGGAGAACGACCCAACTTCCTAAAGAGTTAATGGTCCCGTTTCTCCGCTGACAGGACACTGAGCTCCTGAGGCAGTCATTCGCAAACCCCACCACGGCGAGCGTACTCTCCCGCAGCACGCCGCCACCCCTAACAGAGCCAGAAGAAAGAAGAGTGGTGAGTAGAACGCTGGCGCCCCGGCTAGCGGGTCACCGGCAGTAATGGCAGCACAAGGGTAGGAGCGCAGCGCTGACATGCAGGCTGCGCTCCAGGGCTCAGGAGGACATGCGGTGAGTGTGTCCCGCTGTGAGGGGCGCGCTGAGCCAACAATGAATACCCACACTGGCAAATAGCTTCACAGGGATTTTAACCCTCTGTTAAGCAAACCACAAACCTCAGGCCAGTATAAAATAAAACGGGAAGCTGCGCACCATTATGGGGGCGGGGCTTCACTATGAGCGGATCTAGCAGCTCACCAGCGCCATTTTCCCTCTGCAGCTTACACATCACAGGGAAGCGCAGCTCCTCCACAAAGACTCCATGTCTCCTCAGCGGTGCCAGGGGGTCTTAGAAGGTGGGGGGGTGTTGTAGAATACTCAGCCCTCTTAAGGGACTTAGTGTGGCGACCCAGCTGAGTTTACTTGGCTACAAAGGCGCTGTGTGGCTGGCTCCATTTTCTGTGTCTCCCTGCGGGCTCTGTGTGGGTTAAACTGTGTTTTCACCTTCTGTTTGTGGGCGTGTGTGTGTGTCCCTTCACGTTACCATGTCCAGGGACTGTGTTTCCTGCACAGCAGAATGTCTGTCCTCCCCGGGAGACTCGTTACCATGTACCCAGAATAGTACACATGGGGGGGTCATTCCGAGTTGATCACTATCTGCTGTTGTTCGCAGCGCAGTGATCAGGCTAAAAATCGCGACGTACGGGTACAAAGTCCTTTGTGGTTTTGCACAGGTTCTAGCAATGTTTTCATTCGCGCTGGCGGACGTAAGAAGATTGACAGGAAGGGGGCATTTCTGGGTGTCAACTGACCGTTTTCAGGGAGTGCTTAGAAAAACGCAGGCGTGCCAGGGAAAATGCAGGCGTGGCTGGCCGAACGCTGGGCGGGTGTGTGATGTCAAAAGCCAACCCACCAACGTTAGAATCATCTCACAGGATAAGTAACTACACGGCTGGTCTTGTTTTGCACAAAATGTTTTTGCAGGCGCTCTGCTGCACAAGCGTTTGCACTTCTGCAAAGCGAAAATACACTCCCCGGTGGGCGGCGACAATGCGTTTGCACGGCTGCTAAAAACTGCTAGCGAACGATCAACTCGGAATGACCACCATTCTCAAGCTAGTGAGTCAGAACCGCCATGGTAAGATTCCATTAAGGGGATGATATCTAATATTTCTACTAAATTATCCCATACTGAGAAAGAGACGCAACACTTAAGACTGTCTATGGATGGCCTGATGAATAGAGATTAAGTTCCCATACCAGCGTCTCAGACCCCTGCCATTTGCCCACAAAAGCATACTCTGGCCCAGCTCCTGCAGGCTGATACTGATGACGATACGTCAGATACAGAGGAGGATGAGGTGGATGCGAGTGGGGGGGGATGCAGTCCTGTCACAAGGAATACAGGCCCTGATAGAAGCCATTAGAGATGTCCTGCACATTCCTGACAAGGTGGCGGAGGTAGAGGAGGAATCTTATTTTAATGTAAAAAATAAATCCTCAGCTACTTTTCCAGCATCAAAGGAATTGAATGCTCTGTTTAAGGAATCTTGGGCTAATCCTGACAAAAAGTTTCAGATCCCTAAAAGGTTAATTACATCCTTTCCCTTTCCTCTGGAGGGTAGAAAGAAATGGTGAAACCCACCGATTTTGCACGCATTGGTATCTCGGTTGTCCTGTAAGATAGTCAAACCTGTTCCTGGGGCAGCATCCTTAACCACTTGCCTGGTATGGTCGCATCAGATGCGACCATGCCTTCAAGTGCTCTATCTGACCTGGTCGCACCTGGATGCGACCAGTCATATAGAGAGTGTTAGCAGCGGCAGGGAAGATAAACTTCCCTCCACTGCTGCTGTCAGAGAGACCGGAAGGTCCCTCTGCCTCCCTGCACTCTCCCGTACTGATTGCCGTGCTGCCGATCACTGCTGATCGGTCAGCACGGCAGGATCCCCCCCCTCCAGTGACTGCACACAATGGCAGCCGCTGGGGAGTGTAAATTAACCCTCCCAAGCCACCCCCAGATCCCCCTGTATACCTGCAGGCTGTCCCGGCTTTCAAAATTAAAGCCGCTATGTTCCTAATCGATGTTTTGGGGGGGAAATTATTGTTTTTAAAAATAAAAAAAATATATATATTTTCCTTTTTTTTTTTTTTTTTTTTACTGAAATCATTTGGGATAGGCTTAAATTCATGTTCTTCACCTAATTCACTCATAAAAAAAACCCTGACAATTTCGGAGCGGTTTTCTGCGAAATAAATTGTCCGTTAAGTAGTTAAAGGACACGGCTGAACGCAAGATTGAGACCACTCTCAAATCCTTATACACTGCTGCTGGGGTGGCCCAGAGACCCATTATTTCTTGTGCATGGATCACTAGGGCCATTGCTAAATGGTCAGGTAATCTACTTGACGGAGCCACTAATCAGTCTGTCCTCCAATGTCGCTGGGTCACTTACCGCTCCTGCCGCGCTAATACCGGATCAGATGGCAAGCTGTCAAAGTTCGGTGCCCATGATAACTATAAAGGCCTCAGTATTTCTCGGCCTACTAGGCCGCAGTTCACTGCTAGCCAGATCCAGAATTCTGTTTTCCCAATC
Source organism: Pseudophryne corroboree (assembly GCF_028390025.1). NCBI lineage: Eukaryota > Metazoa > Chordata > Amphibia > Anura > Myobatrachidae > Pseudophryne > Pseudophryne corroboree. The sequence continues at coordinate 849,218,581 of NC_086445.1, forward strand.
ACCTGACCAGTCTAGCCAATCGTTAGTCACCCTGAGCAGTCCTGCATCACCTGATGCTGCTCAGCTAATCTTGGCTAGCACTGGGTATTTATTCCATCAGCTGACTCACAGATGACGCCTGTACAATGTCTAGCCTAGTCATTACTAGATGAAGCTGACAGTGGTGCTCCTGTTGTTTATTCCCTGTGTATCCTGCCGGTGCAGTTTTGCCATTATCTGCTATAGAGACCTCCTGACCTGCTTACCATCAGCGCAGGTCATTCCTCAGTTCCCACAGTCGGTTGCTACGGACTATCTGCTTGCCTCACTCATTCCTGCTACCATCCATTCCAGTGTTCGGTTTTCCGGTGCTTATCCATCTGATTGCTCCCAGTTCCTGGATTACAATAAAACCCAGTATGAAGCCTGGTAAATCCACTGTCCAGTTCTGTCACTCCAGCATTCTGGATTACTGCATCTACTAGAGAGTGTCACATACCATTCACAGTAACTACCCAGTATCCAGCCTGGTCTAACTGCTGTTACACTCACTCTCTCTACAGAAACCATTCATCTACCAAAACCAAAGTCCCTGATGGTCCAGTGGCAGGATCTGGCACTCTCTGCCAAGGCCCGGGTTCGATTCCCAGTCGGGGAGGCTTACTGACTCTATTTCGCATTACATGTCGGGTGGTATCCTCAAGCCAGCCAGTTTCACATATTCTCCAGACACACAGATAAATATCCAGACCCGGGTTCACAAACAAATACAAGCGTGACAGACTGGTTAGATTCCTTACCCAGGGGGGAGATAATTTTACTCCTACAGCATATTCAGGACTCTGCTAACTTTATGGTGGAGGCCACAAAGGAAATTTGTTTGCTCAATGCACGCACCACTGCCATTGCAGTGTCAGCACGTAGGGGCTTGTCGCTACGCTGGTGGACTGCGGACGCGGATTCCAGGAAAGGCGTGGAAATCCTACCAATCAAGGTGAGGCCCTTTTTGGAGATGAACTGGATATGTGGATATCCAAGGCTACAGCGGGTAACTCTACATACCTTCCTTCCACAGCACCCCCAGCTAGGAAAACCTACTCTGCTCCAACTCTGCAGTCCTCTCAGTCAGTGAAATTTAAAGGCAAATCCAAAGGTTTTTCTACAGCCTTGAAAGGCAATAGAGGTAAACCCAGAAAACCCGCAGCTGCAGGTTCTCAGGAACAGACTTCCGGTTCTGCTTCCTCTAAGCCTTCAGCATAACGGTGGACCACACTGCCTGGAAGACAGGCAGGTGGGAGCCCGGTTACGTTATTTCAGTCACATTTGGGCAACATGTCAGGATCCCTGGGTCAAAGACCTTATCGCCCAGGGATACAGACTGGAGTTTCAGGAACTCCAACCTCACAGATTCTTCAAATCAGGCTTACCAGCTTCTCCAGAAGCAGGTATAACTTTGCAGGCAGCAATTCAGAAACTGGTACAAACTCAGGTCATTGTCCCAGTTCCACTTCAACTACAAAACAAAGGTTATTACTTCAACCTGTTTGTGGTACCGAAATCGTCGGCTTGGTAAGGCCCATTTTAAACCTCAAGTCACTGAACCCGTACTTACGGGTGTTCAAGTTCAAGATGGAGTCTCTGAGAGCGATGACCTCAGGTCTGGAGGAGGGGGAATTTCTGGTGTCTCTGGACATCAAGGATGCATACCTTCATATTCCGATTTGGCCGCCTCATCAGGCTTATCTATGGTTTGCACTACAGGACTGTTACTACCAGTTCCAGTCCCTACCATTTGGCCTCTCCACGGCACCAAGGGTTTTCACCAAGGTTATGGCAGAGATGATGTTTCTCCTCCACAAGCAAGGAGTGAACATAATACCGTACCTGGACGACCTGCTGATAAAAGCACCATCCAGGGAGAGGTTATTGGACAGCATTGCCCTCTCAACCCGACTACTCCAGGATCACAGGTGGATTCTGAACCTACCAAAATCCCACCCAGGGGGAACAGTTCCAAGGAAAATGGTCAATTCAGGAAACCATTCTTCCGATCAACGTTCTGGAGCTAAGGGCCATATACAAAGCCCTTCTACAGGCATCGCATTATCTTCAAGCTCACGCCATTTAAGTTCAGTCGGACAATGTGATGGCAGTAACGTACATAAACTGACAGAGCGGAACAAAGGGCAGAGCAGCAATGTTAGAGGTAACAAGTATTCACCTCTGGACAGAAAGTCAGGCGGTGGCGCTGTCGGCAATCTTCATTCCGGGAGTAGACAATTGGGAGGCGGACTTCCTCAGCAAACACGACCTCCACCCAGGAGAGTGGGACCTTCACCCGCAGGTGTTCGAGTCCTTGACACGTCGGTGGGGAATTCCACAAATAGACATGATGGTCTCTCGTCTCAACAAGAAGCTCAAGCGGTTTTGTTCCAGGTCGAGGGACCCACAAGCGGTGGACGCTCTGGTGACTCCATGGGTCTACTAGATGGTTTACATGTTTCCACCTCTTCCATTGATCTCAAGAATTCTCAAAAGAATAAAATGGGTAAAGGTTCAAGCAATTCTCATTGCTCTGGACTGGCCGAGAAGGGCCTGGTACGCGGATCTACTGGAGATGCTCCTAGAGGACCCGTGGCCTCTGCCTCTTTGTGAGGATCTTCTACAACAGGGACCATTAGTCTATCAAGACTTAACACGGCTACGTAGGTTGAGCGTCAAAATCTAGCCCGGAAAGGGATCCCGGACAGGGTTATTCCAACCCTGATCCAAGCCAGAAAATCTAAACATTACCACCGTATTTTGAAAAAAATTGTCTCTTGGTGTGAAAACAGGAAATTTCCTGTAGTGGAATTTCAACTGGGACGTTTTCTCCTTTTTCTACATTCAGGTGTGGATGTGTGCCTACGTTTGGGCTCCTTTATAAGTCCAGATTTCGGACTTATCCATTTTCTACCAGAAACAATTCCTTCCCTCCCTGAGGTTCTTGAAGGGCGTTCTGCACATCCACCCACTCACCCTTTGTGCCTCCCACGGCACCTTGGGGTCTCAATGTGGTGTTGCAGTTTCTCCAATCGAAATGGTTTTGAGCTTTTACAGGAGGTTGACGTAAAGTTTCTTGCATGGAAGACCGTTACACTGTTAGCCTTAGCTTTAGCAAGACGTGTGTTGGAACTGGGGGAGTTGTCTCACAAAAGCCCCTATTTGATTTTCTCTTACGTCCTAGAGGATGCTGGGGACTCCGTAAGGACCATGGGGTATAGACGGGCTGCGCAGGAGACATGGGCACTATAAAGAACTTTAGAATGGGTGTGCACTGGCTCCTCCCTCTATGCCCCTCCTCCAGACCTCAGTTAGATCCTGTGCCCAGAGGAGACTGGGTGCATTACAAGGGAGCTCTCCTGAGTTTCTCTGAAAAATAATTTTGTTAGGTGTTTTATTTTTCAGGGAGCACTGCTGGCAACAGGCTCCCTGCATCAGGGGACTGAGGAGAGAGAAGCAGACCTACTTAAATGATAGGCTCTGCTTCTTAGGCTACTGGACACCATTAGCTCCAGAGGAAGTCGGAACGCAGGTCTCACCCTCGCCGTTCGTCCCGGAGCCGCGCCGCCGTCCTCCTCGCAGAGCCGGAAGATAGAAGCTGGGTGAGTATAAGAAGAAAGAAGAATTCAAAGGCGGCAGAAGACTTCAGATCTTCTATGAGGTAACGCTGCGCGCCATTGCTCCCACACGCTACACACACTGCAGGCACTGATGGGTGCAGGGCGCAGGGGGGGCACCCTGGTCAGCAATAAACCTTTAGAAATGGCTCATATGAATATATAGGCTGCGGAGGCAGTATATTTTATAATCCCCCGCCAGTATAAATATATTTGAGCGGGACTGAAGCCCGCCACTGAGGGGGCGGAGCTTGATCTCACAGCACTAACCGGCACCATTTTCTCCACATTACACTGCAGAAGCTGGCTCCCCGGACTCTCCCCTGCTGAACACGGTGACAGAGGGCAAAAAAGAGGGGGGCACTTGTAAGGCGCACTGAGTGTATAGATTTATCTATATGATTATATAAAAGCGCTGTTTATCTGGGAATTTTGTTTCCAGTGTAATTGGCACTGGGTGTGTGCTGTCATACTCTCTCTCTGTCTCTCCAAAGGGCCTTATTGGGGGAACTGTCTCCATATATATATATATATATATATATATATATATATATATATATATATATATACACAATCCCTGTGTGTGTGTGTGTGTGGGGGGGGGGGTGTCGGTACGCCAGTGTCGGCATGTCTTAGGCGGAAGGCTCTTCTAGAGAGGAGGTGGAGCAGATGATTGTGGTGTCTCCGTCGGCAACGCCGACACCTGATTGGTTGGACATGTGGAATGTTTTAAATGCAAATGTGACCTTCTTACATAAAAGATTGGACATAGCAGAGTCCAGGGATAATACGGGGAGTCAATCAATGGCTTTGACGGTGTCACAGGGCTTTTCAGGGTCTCAAAAACGTCCCCTATCCCAAATAGCAGACACTGATACCGACACGGATTCTGACTCCAGTGTCTACTACGATGATGCAAGACTACACCCAAGGGTGGCCAAAAGTATTCATTATATGATTATTGCAATAAAAGATGTTTTGCATATCACAGATGACCCCTCTGTCCCTTACACAAGTGTAAACATGTTTAAGGAAAAGTAACCTGAGGTAACATTTCCCCCATCTCATGAGCTGAACGCGTTATTTGAAAAAGCTTTGGAAACTCCAGACAAAAAACTGCAGATTCCCAAAAGAGTTCTTATGGCGTATCCTTTCCCGGCACAGGACAGGGTACGGTGGGAATCCTGGCCCAGGGTGGACAAAGCTTTGACGTGCTTATCCAAAAAGGTGGCGCTACCGTCCCCAGACACGGCAGCTCTCAAAGATCCTGCTGATCGCAGACAGGAAACGACTTTAAAATCAATTTATACACATACTGGTGCTTTACTCGGACTGGCTATAGCATCGGCTTGGGTCTGTAGCTCGGTAGCAGCTTGGACAGATACCTTGTCAGCTGATATTGATACCCTACATAGGGATACCATTTTGTTGACCTTAGGTCACATAAAAGACGAAGTCTTATATATGAGAGACGCTCAGAGAGACGTCGGACTACTAGGTTCAAGGGCCAACGCGATGGCGGTCTCGGCTAGGCGAGCACTGTGGACCCGCCAATGGATGGGTGATGCCGACTCAAAGAGGCATATGGAAGTTTTACCTTACAAGGGTGAGGTTTTATTTGGGGAAGGTCTCGCGGACCTAGTTTCCACAGCTGCCGCGGGTAAATCTACCTTTTTACCTTATGTTCCCCCACAGCAAAAGAAAACTCCACAGTATCAGATGCAGTCCTTTCGGTCGCATAAGTCCAGAAGAGGTCGGGGCTCTTCCTTCCTCGCCAGAGGTAAGGGTAGAGGGAAAAGAATGCCTGCTACGGCCAGTTCCCAGGAACAGAAGTCCTCCCCGGCTTCTACTAAATCCACCGCATGACGCTGGGGCTCCACTGAGGGAGGCCGCACCGGTGGGGGCACGTCTTCGACTCTTCAGCCACGTCTGGGTTCAGTCGGACGTGGATCCTTGGGCGATGGAAATTGTATCCCAGGGCTACAAGCTGGAATTCGAAGACGTGCCTCCTCGTCGATTCTTCAAATCGGCTTTACCAGCTTCTCCCCCAGAGATGGAGATAATTTTAGCTGCAATTCAAAAGCTGTGTCAACAGCAAGTGATTATCAAGGTTCCCCTAACACAACAGGGGAAAGGGTACTATTCAACCCTATTTGTGGTCCCGAAACCGGATGGCTCGCTCAGACCCATTCTAAATCTAAAATCCCTGAACCTGTTCTTAAAAAGGTTCAAGTTCAAGATGGAATCGCTCAGGGCAGTCATCTCCAGCCTGGAAGGGGGGAATTTTATGGTGTCATTGGACATAAAGGATGCATAACTTCACGTCCCCATATATCCTCCTCATCAGGCATACCTGAGATTCGCTGTACAGGACTGTCATTACCAGTTTCAGACGTTGCCGTTTGGGCTTTCCACGGCCCCGAGGGTGTTCACCAAGGTAATGGCGGAAATGATGGTGCTCCTACGCAGGCAAGGAGTCACAATTATCCCGTACTTGGACGATCTCCTGATAAAAGCGAGATCAAAGGAACAGTTGCAGAAAAGCGTGTCGCTCTCCCTGGGAGTGCTGCAGCAACATGGATGGATTCTAAATCTACCAAAGTCGCAGTTGGTTCCAACGACTCGGCTGTCTCTCTTAGGCATGATTCTGGACACAGAACGAAAGAGGGTTTTTCTTCCGAGGGAAAAAACCCAGGAACTCCAGAACATGGTAAGAGACCTGTTAAAACCGAAAAGAGTGTCAGTCCATCAATGCACTCGAGTACTGGGGAAAATGGTGGCGACCTATGCATCCCCTTCGGCAGGTTTCATGCGAGTATGTTTCAGTGGGACCTTCTGGACAAGTGGTCCGGGTCCCACCTTCAAATACATCAGAAAATAACTCTGTCCCCCAGGGCCAGGGTGTCTCTCCTGTGGTGGCTCCAGAGTGCTCACCTTCTAGAGGGCCGCAGGTTCGGCATTCAGGACTGGGTTCTGGTGACCATGGACGCGAGCCTCCGAGGATGGGGAGCAGTCACACAAGGAATACATTTTCAGGGACTGTGGTCAAGCCAGGAGGCTTGTCAACACATCAACATACTGGAATTGAGGGCCATATACAACGGCCTCCGACAAGCGGAGAATATTCTTTGCGACCTACCGGTTCTGATTCAATCAGACAACGTCACAGCCGTGGCTCATGTAAACCGCCAAGGCGGGACAAGGAGCAGAGTGGCAATGGCAGAAGCCACCAGGATTCTGCGCTGGGCAGAAAATCACCTAAGCGCTCTGTCAGCGGTGTTCATTCCAGGAGTGGACAACTGGGAAGCAGACTTCCTCAGCAGACACGATCTTCATCCAGGAGAGTGGGGACTTCATCAAGAAGTTTTTGCAGAGATAACAGGTCTTTGGGGACTTCTTCAAATAGACATGATGGCGTCATGCCTCAACAAGAAGCTTCGGAGGTATTGTGCCAGGTCAAGGGACCCTCAGGCAGAGCGGTGGACGCTCTCGTGACACCATGGGTGTTTCAGTCGGTCTATGTTTTCCCTCCTCTTCCTCTCATCTCAAAGATACTGAGAATCATAAGGCGAAAAAGAGTGCAGACAATACTCATTGTTCCAGATTGGCCTCGAAGGGCCTGGTATTCAGATCTTCAGGAGCTGCTCACAGAAGATCCATGGCCTCTTCCTCTCAGGGAGGACCTGTTACAGCAGGGGCCCTGCGTGTTCCAAGACTTACCGCAGTTACGTTTGACGGCATGGCGGTTGAACACCAAATCCTAGCTGGGAAGGGTATTCCGGAAGAAGTCATCCCTACTCTGATAAAGGCTAGGAAGGAGGTGATGGCGAAACATTATCACTGTATCTGGAGGAAGTATGTTTCTTGGTGTGAAGCCAAGAATGCTCCTACGGAAGACTTCCACTTGGGCCGGTTTCTCCACTTTCTACAGACTGGAGTGGATATGGGCTTCTCTCCCAGAAGTGTAGACTTTTGTAAAGGGAGTGCTGCACATCCAGCCTCCTTTTGTGCCCCCAGTGGCACCATGGGAACTTAACGTGGTGTTACAGTTCCTAAAATCTCACTGGTTTGAGCCTCTTCAAACTGTTGAGTTAAAATTTCTCACTTGGAAGGTGGTCATGTTGTTGGCCTTGGCATCTGCAAGACGGGTGTCCTAATTGGCGGCCTTGTCTCATAAGAGCCCCTATCTCATTTTCCATGTGGATAGAGCAGAGTTGAGGACTCGTCCTCAATTTCTGCCTAAGGTGGTGTCATCGTTTCATATGAACCAACCTATTGTGGTGCCTGTGGCTATGGGAGATTTGGAGGATTCCAAATCCCTTGATGTAGTCAGGGCCTTAAAAATTTACGTAGCCAGGACGGCTCGAATTAGGAAAACAGATGCTCTGTTTGTCCTGTATGCAGCCAACAAGGTTGGCGCTCCTGCTTCTAAGCAGACTATTGCTCGCTGGATCTGTAACACGATTCAGCAGGCTCATTCTACTGCTGGATTGCCAGTACCAAATTCGGTAAAGGCCCATTCCACTAGGAAGGTGGGCTCTTCCTGGGCGGCTGCCCGAGGCATCTCGGCTTTACAGCTTTGCCGATCTGCTACTTGTTCGGGTTCAAACACTTTTGCTAAATTCTACAAGTTTGATACCCTGGCTGATGAGGACCTCATGTTTGTTCAATCGGTGCTGCAGAGTCATCCGCACTCTCCCGCCCGGTTTGGAGATTTGGTATAATCCCCATGGTCCTTACGGAGTCCCCAGCATCCTCTAGGACATAAGAGAAAATAAGATTTTAAACCTACCGGTAAATCTTTTTCTCCTAGTCCGTAGAGGATGCTGGGCGCCCGTCCCAGTGCGGACATATTTATGCATGACTTGTATACAGTTCTTGCTTACATAAGGGTTATGTTACAGTTAAGATCAGTCGTTGACTGATACTGTTTGTTCATACTGTTAACTGGTTGCGTATATACCAGGTTATACGGTGTGGATGGTGTGGGCTGGTATGAATCTTGCCCTTAGATTACCAAAATCCTTTCTCTAACGTCCTAGTGGATGCTGGGGACTCCGTAAGGACCATGTGGAATAGACGGGCTCCGCAGGAGACTGGGCACTCTAAGAAAGATTTAGTACTACTGGTGTGCACTGGCTCCTCCCTCTATGCCCCTCCTCCAGACCTCAGTTAGAATCTGTGCCCGGACAGAGCTGGGTGCATTTTAGTGAGCTCTCCTGAGCTTGCTAATAAGAAAGTAAAAAGAGAGGGGGGGGGGGGGGGCACATAAATTTTAGCGCTTTAATCATATATACAGCAGCTACTGGGTAAACACTAAGTTACTGTGTGATTCCTGGGTCATATAGCGCTGAGGTGTGTGCTGGCATACTCTCTCCCTGTCTCTCCAAAAGGCCTTGTGAGGGTCCTGTTCTCATATAGAGCATCCCCTGTGTGTGTGGTGTGTTGGTACGTGTGTGTCGACATGTTTGACGAGGAGGGCTATGTGGAGGCAGAGCAAGTGCAGATGAATGACGTGTCTCCGCCGACGGCGCCGACACCCGATTGGATGGATATGTGGAAGGTGTTAAATGATAATGTAAACTCCTTGCATAAAAGGTTGGATAAAGCTGATGCCTTGGGACAGTCGGGGTCTCAGCCCATGCCTGATCCTACAGCGCAGAGGCCGTCAGGGTCTCAGAAGCGCCCACTATCCAAAATTGATTGACACAGATATCGACACGGATTCTGACTCCAGTGTCGATGACGATGATGCAAAATTGCAGCCTAAAATGGCTAAAGCCATCCGCTACATGATTATAGCAATGAAGGGTGTATTGCACATATCAGAGGGAAACCCTGTCCCTGACCAGAGGGTTTATATGTATGGGGAGAAAAAGCAAGAAGTGACTTTTCCCCCTTCACATGAGTTAAATGAGTTATGTGAAAAAGCGTGGGATTCACCCGATAGGAAAGTGCTGATTTCCAATAGGTTACTTATGGCGTACCCTTTCACTCCAACGGACAGGATGCGCTGGGAATCCTCCCCTAGGGTAGATAAAGCTCTGACACGCTTATCTAAGAAGGTGGCCCTGCCGTCACAGGATACGGCCGCCCTAAAGGATCCTGCAGATAGGAAACAGGAAAGTATCCTGAAGTCTGTTTATACACATTCAGGTACTCTACTGAGGCCGGCGATTGCGTCGGCCTGGATGTGTAGTGCTGTAGCAGCATGGACAGATAATCTGTCTGAGGAGCTGGATACCTTAGACAAGGATACCATTTTACTGACCCTGGGGCATATAAAAGACGCTGTCCTATATATGAGGGATGCCCAGGGGGACATTTGCCTACTGGGCTCTAGAATAAATGCAATGTCAATTTCTGCCAGAAGGGTCCTGTGGACTCGGCAATGGACAGGTGATGCCGACTCCAAAAAGCACATGGAGGTTTTGCCTTACAAGGGTGAGGAATTGTTTGGGAACGGTCTCTCGGACCTAGTTTCCACAGCTACGGCTGGGAAGTCAAATTTTTTGCCATATATTCCCTCACAGCCTAAGAAAGCACCGTATTACCAAATGCAGTCCTTTCGATCACAAAGTAGCAAGAAGGTCAGAGGTGCGTCCTTTCTTGCCAGAGGCAGGGGTAGAGGAAATAAGCTGCACCATACAGCTAGTTCCCAGGAGCAGAAGTCCTCCCCGGCTTCCACTAAAACCACCGCATGACGCTGGGGCTCCACAGGTGGAGCCAGGAGCGGTGGGGGCGCGTCTCCGAAATTTCAGCCACCAGTGGGTTCGCTCACAGGTGGATCCCTGGGCTATACAGATTGTGTCTCAGGGATACCAGCTGGAATTCGAAGTGATGCCCCCTCACCGTTACCTCAAATCGGTCCTGCCAGCTTCCCCCATAGAAAGGGAAGTAGTGTTAGCGGCAATTCACAAGTTATATCTCCAGCAGGGGGTGGTAAAGGTTCCCCTCCTTCAACAGGGAAGGGGATACTATTCCACAATGTTTGTGGTACAGAAACCGGACGGTTCGGTCAGACCCATATTGAATTTAAAGTCCCTGAACATTTATCTGAAAAGATTCAAGTTCAAAATGGAATCGCTCAGAGCGGTCATTGCAAGCCTGGAAGAGGGAGATTTTATGGTGTCTCTGGACATCAAGGATGCTTACTTGCATGTCCCCATTTATCCACCTCATCAGGAGTACCTCAGATTTGTGGTACAGGACTGTCATTACCAATTCCAGACGTTGCCGTTTGGTCTGTCCACGGCACCGAGAATATTTACCAAGGTAATGGCGGAAATGATGGTGATCCTGAGAAAACAAGGAGTCACAGTTATTCCATACTTGGATGATCTCCTCATAAAGGCGAGGTCCAGGGAGCAGTTGCTGATCAGCGTAACACACTCTCAGGAAGTGTTGCAGCGGCATGGCTGGATTCTGAATATCCCAAAGTCGCAGCTGATTCCTACGACGCGTCTGCCCTTTCTGGGCTTGATTCTGGACACAGACCAAAAGAAGGTGTTTCTCCCGGCGGAGAAGGCTCAGGAGCTCGTGACTCTAGTCAGAGACCTCTTAAAACCAAAACAGGTGTCGGTGCATCACTGCACGCGAGTCCTGGGAAAGATGGTGGCGTCATACGAAGCCATCCCCTTCGGCAGGTTCCATGCGAGGATCTTTCAGTGGGATCTGTTGGACAAGTGGTCCGGATCGCATCTTCAGATGCATCGGCTGATCACCCTATCCCCCAGGGCCAGGGTGTCTCTTCTGTGGTGGCTGCAGAGTACTCACCTTCTCGAGGGCCGCAGGTTCGGCATACAGGACTGGGTCCTGGTGACCACGGATGCGAGCCTCCGAGGATGGGGGGCAGTCACTCAGGGAAGAAACTTCCAAGGGTTGTGGTCAAGTCAGGAGGCTTGTCTGCACATAAATATCCTGGAACTAAGGGCCATATACAACGCCCTGAGTCAAGCGGAGCCTCTGCTTCGCAACCAACCGGTGCTGATTCAGTCAGACAACATCACCGCAGTGGCTCATGTAAACCGCCAGAGCGGCACAAGAAGCAGAGTAACGATGGCAGAAGCCACCAGGATTCTTCGTTGGGCGGAGAATCACGTGCAAGCACTGTCAGCAGTGTTCATTCCGGGAGTGGACAACTGGGAAGCAGACTTCCTCAGCAGGCACGACCTCCACCCGGGAGAGTGGGGACTTCATCAAGAAGTCTTCACGCAGATTACAAGTTGATGGGAACTGCCACAGGTGGACATGATGGCATCCCGTCTCAACAAAAAGCTACAAAGGTATTGCGCCAGGTCAAGAGACCCTCAGGCGATAGCTGTGGACGAACTAGTAACACTGTGTGTGTTCCAGTCGGTCTATGTGTTTCCTCCTCTTCCTCTCATACCCAAGGTGCTGAGAATAGTAAGAAAAAGAGGAATGAGAACAATTCTCATTGTTCCGGATTGGCCAAGAAGGACTTGGTACCCGGAACTGCAAGAGATGCTCACAGAGGACCCATGGCCTCTGCCTCTCAGACAGGACCTGCTACAACAAGGGCCCTGTCTGTTCCAAGACTTACCGCGGCTGCGTTTGACGGCATGGCGGTTGAACGCAGGATCCTAACGGAAAAAGGCATTCCGGATGAAGTTATTCCTACGCTGATAAAGGCTAGGAAGGACGTGACGGCAAAACACTATCACCGTATATGGCGAAAATATGTTGCCTGGTGTGAGGCCAGGAAGGCCCCTACAGAGGAATTCCACGGCCGGTTCCTGCACTTCCTACAGTCTGGAGTGACTATGGGCTTGAAGTTGGGATCCATAAAGGTCCAGATTTCGGCTCTATCCATTTTCTTTCAAAAGGAACTGGCTTCTCTTCCTGAGGTTCAGACGTTTGTTAAGGGAGTGCTGCATATTCAGCCCCCTTTTGTGCCACCAGTGGCACCTTGGGATCTTAACGTGGTGTTGGGTTTCCTGAAATCCCACTGGTTTTAGCCACTTAAGACCGTGGAGCTGAAGTATCTCACGTGGAAAGTGGTCATGCTATTGGCCTTAGCTTCGGCTAGGCGTGTGTCAGAATTGGCGGCTTTGTCATGTAAAAGCCCTTATCTGGTTTTCCATATGGACAGGGCAGAATTACGGACTCGTCCGCAATTTCTGCCGAAGGTGGTGTCACCTGCGGCTACTCGTGACTTGGAGGATTCCAAGTTGCTTGATGTAGTCAGGGCTTTGAAGATCTATGTGACCAGGACGGCTGGAGTCAGGAAAACTGACTCGCTGTTTATCCTGTATGCATCCAACAAGCTGGGTGCTCCGGCTTCAAAGCAAACCATTGCTCGCTGGATCTGTAACACGATTCAGCAGGCTCATTCTGCGGCTGAATTGCCGCATCCAAAATCAGTGAAAGCCCATTCCACAAGGAAAGTGGGCTCTTCTTGGGCGGCTGCCCGAGGGGTCTCGGCATTACAGCTTTGCCGAGCAGCTACTTGGTCGGGTTCAAACACATTTGCTAAGTTCTACAAGTTTGATACCCTGGCTGAGGAGGACCTTGTGTTTGCTCATTCGGTACTGCAGAGTCATCCGCACTCTCCCGCCCGTTTGGGAGCTTTGGTATAATCCCCATGGTCCTTACGGAGTCCCCAGCATCCACTAGGACGTTAGAGAAAATAAGATTTTACTCACCGGTAAATCTATTTCTCGTAGTCCGTAGTGGATGCTGGGCGCCCGTCCCAAGTGCGGACTTTCTGCAATACGTGTATATAGTTATTGCTTAATAAAGGGTTATGTTATGTTGGCATCCATTGTTTGATGCTCTGTTGTTGTTCATACTGTTGACTGGGTAAGTTTATCACAAGTTATACGGTGTGATTGGTGTGGCTGGTATGAGTCTTACTCTGGATTCCAAAATCCTTTCCTTATAATGTTGGCTCTTCCGGGCACAGTTTCCTTAACTGAGGTCTGGAGGAGGGGCATAGAGGGAGGAGCCAGTGCACACCAGTAGTACTAAATCTTTTTTAGAGTGCCCAGTCTCCTGCGGAGCCCGTCTATTCCCCATGGTCCTTACGGAGTCCCCAGCATCCACTACGGACTACGAGAAATAGAATTACCGGTGAGTAAAATCTTATTTTCCTCGTACTGTCCATATCCTCTGGGCATAGTTTCTCTAACTGAGGTCTGGAGGAGGGGCATAGAGGGAGGAGCCAGTGCACACCCATTCTAAAGTTCTTTATAGTGACCATGTCTCCTGCGGAGCCCGTCTATACCCCATGGTCCTTACGGAGTCCCCAGCATCCACTACGGACTAGGAGAAAAAGATTTACCGGTAGGTTTAAAATCTTATTTTTCATGAAGATAGAGCTGAACTCAGAACTCTTCAGCAATTTCTTCCTAAGGTGGTGTCTGCGTTTCATATCAACCAACCTATTGTGGTTCCGGTGCTTACTGACACCTCTGCTACCTCAAACTCCTTGGATGTTGTGAGGGCTTTGAAGATCTATGTGAAGCGGACAGCTCGTCGCAGAAAATCTGACTCGCTGTTTGTTCTCTTTGATCCCAAGAAAATTGGGTGTCCTGCTTCAAAGCAGTCTATTGCTCGCTGGATCAGGCTTACTATCCAGCATGCTTATTCTACGGCAGGATTGCCGGTTCCTAAAGAAGAGGCTCACTCTACTAGGTCGGTGGGTTCTTCCTGGGTGGCTGCCCAGGGTGTCTCGGCTTTTACTTGGTCAGGTTCGAACATGTTTGCTAAGTTCTACAAGTTCGATACGTTGGCCTCTGAGGACCTTCAGTTTGGTCAATCAGTTCTGCATGCACCTCAGCACTCTCCCACCCTATTTGGGAGCTTTGGTACATCCCCATGGTACTAATGTGGACCCCAGTATCCTCTAGGACAGTGGTCTCCAACCTTAATTGGGGTGTTAGCTACTTTTGGGGGGAAAAAACCTCTGGAAGAGCTACGCCCCCCCCCCCCCCCCCCCCAAATGCACGCGCATTCCTGTGAAAGTGGGTGCAGTATCACAAAAGTGGGTGTGGCCTCGCAACAGTAATGCCTCCCTGCGTAGTGCCAGATACACAAGTAATGCCCCCCATAGTGCCAGATACACAATTAATGCCCCTCGGCAGTGCCACATACACAAATCATGCCTGACGGCAGTGCCAGATACACACATAATGCCTCTCAGCAGTGCCAGATACACAGTTAATGCCCCCCAGCAGTGCACATACACAATTAGTGCCCCCCAGCAGTGCCACATATACAATTAATGCTCACCCTCCCCAGCAGTCAAAGATACACAAATAATGCCTCTCCTCCCCCCAGCAGTGCTCACAATTGTTGCCCCCCGCATCCGCCACTGTGTTTGAGGGGAGGAGATGAGGAGAGTCCACTGGCAGGCAGCCACAGCGCGTCTCCTCGCTCTCAAGTAAGTACCCGCGGCGGCGCTGCTGACATCTCCAACCGCACGCTGCATGGCCATTTGCAATATGGTGCGGACCACCAGCCAATCGGGAGTTGGTGCATGAGCACTGATTGGCTGGCGGTCCGCACTATATTTCAAATTGCCACGCGGCGTGCCAGGAAGCGGAGCCGAGCTACCCGTCGCTCGCGAGCGACAGGTTGGCGACCACTGCTCTAGGACGTAAGAGAAAATAGGATTTCTCTGACGTCCTAGTGGATGCTGGAAACTCCGTAAGGACCATGGGAATAGACGGGCTCCGCAGGAGACTGGGCACTCTAAAAGAAAGATTAGGTACTATCTGGTGTGCACTGGCTCCTCCCTCTATGCCCCTCCTCCAGACCTCAGTTAGAATCTGTGCCTGGCCAGAGCTGGGTGCTCCTAGTGGGCTCTCCTGAGCTTGCTAGAAAAGAAAGTATTTGTTAGGTTTTTTATTTTCAGTGAGCTTTTGCTGGCAACAGACTCACTGCTACGTGGGACTGAGGGGAGAGAAGCAAACCTACCTGCTTGCAGCTAGCTTGTGCTTCTTAGGCTACTGGACACCATTAGCTCCAGAGGGTTCGAACACAGGGCCTGACCTCGATCGTCCGTTCCCGGAGCCGCGCCGCCGTCCCCCTTGCAGAGACAGAAGAGAAGCGATGAAATCGGCGGCAGAAGACTCCTGTCTTCATTAAGGTAGCGCACAGCACCGCAGCTGTGCGCCATTGCTCCCTATGCACACCACACACTCCGGTCACTGTACGGTGCAGGGCGCTGGGGGGGGGGCGTCCTGGGCAGCAATTATAATACCTTTTGGCACTTAAAATACACATAATACAGTCTGACAACTGTATATGTGTAAAAAACCCCGCCATTAAGTTACATAAAACGCGGGACAGAAGCCCGCCGCTGAGGGGGCGGGGCCTTCTTCCTCAGCACACCAGCGCCATTTCTCTGACGTCCTAGTGGATGCTGGGGACTCCGTAAGGACCATGGGGAATAGCGGCTCCGCAGGAGACTGGGCACAGCTAAGAAAGATTTAGGACTACCTGGTGTGCACTGGCTCCTCCCACCATGACCCTCCTCCAGACTTCAGTTAGAATCCTGTGCCCGGCTGAGCTGGATGCACACTAGGGGCTCTCCTGAGCTCCTAGAGAGAAAGTATATTTTAGGTTTTTTATTTTACAGTGAGATCTGCTGGCAACAGACTCACTGCAGCGAGGGACTAAGGGGAGAAGAAGCGAACCTACCTAACTGGTGGTAGCTTGGGCTTCTTAGGCTACTGGACACCATTAGCTCCAGAGGGATCGACCGCATGGAACCGGCCATTGGTGTTCGGTCCCGGAGCCTCGCCGGCGGCCCCCTTACAGAGCCAGAAGCAAGAAGAATCCGGAAAATCGGCGGCAGAAGACATCAGTCTTCACCAAGGTAGCGCACAGCACTGCAGCTGTGCGCCATTGCTCCTCATACACACTTCACACTCCGGTCACTGAGGGTGCAGGGCGCTGGGGGGGGGGGGGGCGCCCTGAGAAGCAATAAATACACCTTGGCTGGCAAATATATCACAATATATAGCCCCAGAGGCTATATATGTGATAAATGCCCTTGCCAGAATCCATAAAAAAGCGGGAGAAAAGTCTGCGAAAAAGGGGCGGTGCTATCTCCCTCAGCACACTGGCGCCATTTTCTCTTCACAGTGCAGCTGGAAAACAGCTCCCCAGGCTCTCCCCTGTAGTTTTCAGGCTCAAAGGGTTAAAAAGAGAGGGGGGGCACTAAATTTAGGTGCAATATTGTTTATACAAGCAGCTATTGGGGGGAAAATCACTCAGTTATAGTGTTAATCCCTGCATTATATAGCGCTCTGGTGTGTGCTGGCATACTCTCTCTCTGTCTCCCCAAAGGACTTTGTGGGGTCCTGTCCTCAGTCAGAGCATTCCCTGTGTGTGTGCTGTGTGTCGGTACGGCTGTGTCGACATGTGGGATGAGGAAGGTTACGTGGAGGTGGAGCAGAGGCCGATAAATGGGATGTCATCCCCTGTGGGGCCGACACCAGAGTGGATGGATAGGTGGAAGGTATTAAACGACAATGTCAACTCCTTACAAGGCTGGATGACGTAAAACAGCTGTGGGACAGCCGGCTTCTCTGCCCGCGCCTGCCCAGGCGTCTCAAAGGCCATCAGGGGCTCAAAAAAGCGCCCGTTACCTCAGATGGCAGACACAGATGTCGACACGGAGTCTGACTCCAGGGTCGACGAGATTGAGACATATACACAATCCACTAGGAACATCCGTTACATGATCTCGGCAATAAAAAATGTGTTACGCATTTCTGACATGAACCCAAGTACCACATAAAAGGGGTTTTATTTTTGGGGAGAAAAAGCAGCCAGTGTTTTGTTCCCCCATCAGATGAATGAATGAAGTGTGTAAAGTAGCGTGGGTTCCCCCAATAAGAAACTGGTAATTTCTAAAAAGTTACTGATGGAGTACCCTTTCCCGCCAGAGGATAGGTCACGTTGGGAGATATCCCTTAGGGTGGATAAGGCGCTCACACGTTTGTCAAAAAAGGTGGCACTGCCGTCTTAGGATACGGCCACCTTGAAGGAGCCTGCTGATAAAAAGCAGGAGACTATCCTGAAGTCTGTATATACACACTCAGGTTATATACTGAGACCTGCAATCGCCTCAGCATAAATAGTGCTGCTGCAGCGTGGTCTGATACCCTGTCAGATAATATTAATACTCTAAGACAGGGAAAATAGTTTGCTAACATAGAGCATATTAAAGAGGATGCACAGAGGGATACTTGCCGGCTGGCATCCAGAATTAATGCAGTGTCCATTCTGCCAGGAGGGTATTAGAAACCCGGCAGTGGACAGGTGATGCTGCCTAAAAAAGGCACATGGAGATTCTGCCTTATAAGGGTGAGGAATTGTTGGGGATGGTCTCTGGGACCTCGTATCCACAGCAACAGCTGGGAAGAAAAACATTTTTACCTCAGGTTTCCTCACAGCTTAAGAAAGCACCGTATTTTCAGGTACAGTCCTTTCGGCTTCAGAAAAGCAAGCGGGTCAAAGGCGCTTCCTTTCTGCACAGAGACAAGGGAAGAAGGAAGAAGCTGCACCAGCAGCCAGTTCCCAGGATCAAAAATCTTCCCCCGCTTCCTCTGAGTCCACCGCTTGACGTTGGGGCTCCACAGGTGGAGACAGGTGCGGTAGGGGCGCGTCTCGGGAACTTCAGGGACCAGTGGGTTTGCCCACAGGTGGATCCCTAGGTTCTGCAAATAGTATCACAGGGATACAGGCTGGAGTTCGAGGCGACTCCCCCTCGCCGTTACCTCACCTCAGCCTTGCCTGCTGCCCTCGGAGAAAGGTAGTACTGGCGGCAATTCACAAGCTGCACTTCCAGCAGGTGAAATCTAGGTACCCCTCCTTCGACAAGGCCGGGGTTACTATTCCAAAATGTTGTGGTACCGAAACCAGACGGTTCGGTGAGACCCATTCTAAAATTGAAAGCCTTGAACACTTATATACGAAGGTTCAAGTTCGAAATGGAATCGCTCAGGGCGATTATTGCAAGCCTGGATGGTATCACTGGACATCAAGGATGCTTACCTGCATGTCCCTATTTACCCTCTTCACCAGGAGTACCTCAAAATTGTGGTACAGGATTGTCATTACCAATTCCAGACGTTGTCGTTGGTCTGTCCCCGGCACCGAGGTATTTACCAAGGTAATGGCCGAAATAATTATCCCGTACTTGGACGATCTCCTTATAAAGGCGAGGTCCAGGGAGCAGTTGTTCGGCGGAGTAGCACTATCTCGGGAAGTGCTACAACAGCACGGCTGAATTCTGAATATTCCAAAGTCGCAGCTGGTTCCTACGACGCGTCTACTGTTCCTGAGTATGGTTCTGGACACAGAACAGGATAAAAAGGGTTTCTCCCGGACGAGAAGTCCGAGGAGTTGTCGTCTCTAGACAGAGACCTCCTAATACGTATACAGGTGTCGGTGCATCAATGCACTCGAGCCCTGGGAAGGATGGTAGCTTCTTACGAAGAAATTCCATTCGCCAGGTCCCATTCAAGGATTTTCCAGTGGGATCTGTTGGACATGTGGTCCGGGTCGCATCTTCAGATGCATCGGCGGATAACCCTGTCTCCAAGGGCCAGGGTGTCGTTGTTGTGGTGGCTGCAGAGTGCTCATCTTCTAGGGGGCCGCAGATTCGGCATACAGGACTGGGTCCTGGTGACCACGGATGCCAGCCTTCGAGGCTGGGGGGCAGTCACACAGGGAAGAAACTTCCAAGGCTATGGAAAAGTCAGGAGACTTCCCTACACATAAATATTCTGGAACTAAGGGCCATTTACAATGCCCTAAGTCAGGCTAGAGCCCCTGCTTCAACACCGGCCGGTGCTGATCCAGTCAGACAACATCACGGCGGTCGCTCATGTACACGACAGGGCGGCACAAGAAGCAGGATGGCGATGGCAGAAGCCACAAGGATTCTCCGATGGGCGGAAAATCATGTGTTAGCACTGTCATCAGTGTTCATTCCCGGAGTGGACAACTGAGAAGCAGACTTTCTCAGAAGACACGACCTCCACCCGGGAGAGTGGGGACTTCATCCAGAAGTCTTCCAAATGATTGTACACCGTTGGGAAAGGCCACAGGTGGACATGATGGCGTCCCGCCTCAACTAAAAGTTACAAAGATATTGCGCCAGGTCAAGGACCCTCAGGCGATAGCTGTGGACGCTCTGGTAACACCGTGGGCGTGCCAGTCGGTGTATGTGTTCCCTTCTCTGCCTCTCTTACCCAGGGTAATGAGAATAATAAGAAGGAGAGGAGTAAGAACTATACTCATTGTTCCGGGTTGGCCAAGAAGAGCTTGGTAACCAGAACTCCAAGAAATGATCTCAGAGGACCTATGGCCTCTGCCGCTCAGACAGGACCTGCTGCAGCAGGGGGCCTGTCTGTTTCAAGACGTACCGCGGCTGCGTTGACGGCATGGCGGTTGAACGCCGGATCCTGAAGGAAAAGGGAATTCCGGAGGAAGTTATCCCTACGCTATTTAAAGCTAGGATAGAAGTGAACGCTAACCATTATCACCGCATATGGCGGAAATATGTTGCGTACTGTGAGGCCAGGAAGGCCCCAAAGGAGAAATTTCAGCTAGGTCGATTTCTGCACTTCCTACAGTCAGAGGTGACTATGGGCCTACAATTGGGTTCCATTAAGGTCCAGATTTCGGCTCTATCGATTTTCTTCCAAAATGGAACTTTCTTCACTGCCTGAAGTTCAGACATTTGTCAAGGGAGTGCTGCATATTCAGCCTCCTTTTGTGCCTCCAGTGGCACCGTGGGACCTCAACGTGGTGTTGGGTTTCCTAAAGTCACATTGGTTTGAGCCACTCAAAACCGTGGATTTAAAATATCTCACGTGGAAAGTGGTCATGCTTTTGGCCTTGGCTTCGGCAAGGCGGGTGTCAGAATTGGCGGCTTTGTCATGCAAAAGCCCCTATTTGATTTTCCATATGGATAGGGCAGAATTGAGGACTCGTCCCCAGTTTCTTCCTAAGGTGGTATCAGCTTTTCACTTGAACCAACCTATCGTGGTGCCTGCGGCTACTAGGGACTTGGAGGACTCCAAGTTACTGGACGTAGTCAGGGCCTTGAAAATTTATGTTTCCAGGACGGCTGGAGTCAGGAAGACTGACTCGCTATTTATCCTGTATGCACCAAACAAGATGGGTGCTCCTGCTTCAAAGCAGACTATTGCTCGCTGGATTTGTAGCACAATTCAGCTTGCGCATTCTGTGGCTGGCCTGCCGCAGCCTAAATCTGTAAAAGCCCATTCCACGAGGAAAGTGGGCTCT
This sequence comes from Pseudophryne corroboree, assembly GCF_028390025.1. Classification (NCBI taxonomy): domain Eukaryota; kingdom Metazoa; phylum Chordata; class Amphibia; order Anura; family Myobatrachidae; genus Pseudophryne; species Pseudophryne corroboree. The sequence goes on from NC_086445.1 coordinate 849,239,511, forward strand.
TCTTGGGCGGCTGCCCGTGGGGTCTCGGCTTTACAACTTTGCCGAGCAGCTACTTGGTCAGAGGCAAACACGTTTGCAAAATTCTACAAATTTGATACCCTGGCTGAGGAGGACCTTGAGTTCTCTCATTCGGTGCTGCAGAGTCATCCGCACTCTCCCGCCTGTTTGGGAGCTTTGGTATAATCCCCATGGTCCTTACGGAGTCCCCAGCATCCACTAGGACGTCGGAGAAAATAAGATTTTACTCACCGGTAAATCTATTTCTCGTAGTCCGTAGTGGATGCTGGGCGCCCGTCCCAAGTGCGGACTGTCTGCAATACTTGTATATAGTTATTGTTAACTACAAGGGTTATTGTTGAGCCATCTTTTGAGAGGCTCTGTTGTGTTCATACTGTTAACTGGGTATATTATCACGTGTTATACGGTGTGATTGGTGTGGCTGGTATGAGTCTTACCCGGGATTCAAAATCCTTCCTTATTGTGTCCGCTCTTCCGGGCACAGTATCCTTACTGAAGTCTGGAGGAGGGTCATGGTGGGAGGAGCCAGTGCACACCAGGTAGTCCTAAATCTTTCTTAGCTGTGCCCAGTCTCCTGCAGAGCCGCTATTCCCCATGGTCCTTACGGAGTCCCCAGCATCCACTACGGACTACGAGAAATAGATTTACCGGTGAGTAAAATCTTATTTCTCTAACGTCCTAAGTGGATGCTGGGGACTCCGTCAGGACCATGGGGAATAGCGGCTCCGCAGGAGACAGGGCACAAAAATAAAGCTTTAGGATTAGGTGGTGTGTACTGGCTCCTCCCCCCATGACCCTCCTCCAAGCCTCAGTTAGGTTTTTGTGCCCGTCCGAGCAGGGTGCAATCTAGGTGGCTCTCTTAAAGAGCTGCTTAGAAAAAGTTTTTTAGGTTTTTTATTTTCAGTGAGTCCTGCTGGCAACAGGCTCACTGCATCGAGGGACTTAGGGGAGAGAATTTCAACTCACCTGCGTGCAGGATGGATTGGATTCTTAGGCTACTGGACACCATTAGCTCCAGAGGGAGTCGGAACACAGGTCTCACCCTGGGGTTCGTCCCGGAGCCGCGCCGCCGACCCCCCTTACAGATGCTGAAGATTGAAGGTCCGGAAACAGGCGGCAGAAGGCTCTTCAGTCTTCATGAAGGTAGCGCACAGCACTGCAGCTGTGCGCCATTGTTGTCACACACTTCACACCAAGCGGTCACGGAGGGTGCAGGGCGCTGCTGGGGGCGCCCTGGGCAGCAATATTTTAATACCTTATGGCAAAAGAATACATCACATATAGCCATTAAGGCTATATGTATGTATTTAACCCATGCCAGTTATCTAAAACTACGGGAGGAAAGCCCGCCGAAATAGGGGGCGGGGCTTATTCTCCTCAGCACACAGCGCCATTTTCCTGCTCAGCTCCGCTGTGAGGAAGGCTCCCAGGACTCTCCCCTGCACTGCACTACAGAAACAGGGTAAAACAGAGAGGGGGGGCATTTTTTGGCGATATATTGGATATATTTAAGCTGCTATAAGGAACAACACTTATATAAGGTTGTTCCCATATATATTATAGCGCTTGGGTGTGTGCTGGCAAACTCTCCCTCTGTCTCCCCAAAGGGCTAGTGGGGTCCTGTCTTCGATAAGAGCATTCCCTGTGTGTCTGCTGTGTGTCGGTACGTGTGTGTCGACATGTATGAGGACGATGTTGGCGTGGTGTTAGGTTCCTGGTGCTCAGAACAAGGGAGATGTTATGAAGCGAGTCCAGAGCACCAGGACGGAATGCTGGGAAAGGGGAATGGAAAGGGAATAGCCCCTGGCGCCCTATCTCCGTTGTCTCACCCATGCTGTCAGTACACTCTTGCGAGACTATGGTTGCTTGAGCCCATGGCAGCCGCGTTTGAAGGGCGGATTACGTCTGCCCAACTTCGATGCCCCCTCAGGTCTTAATGAGAGACAAAGAGTGAACCGAGACAGGGTGATAACAAGGGGCCCTCTGACTAAACAACAAGGCCAGGGGCTACTAACAAACCTAAAACCAAAGTATGTGCGGCTTGCCGCCAAAGGAAAAGAACAACAAAGGAAATGCTGACCACACGCCGACAATACTTTTGTGTACCGGCGGTGACAGCATAAGCAGAACCCTCTGCAAAACACCAGTGACAGAAATAATAAGGGAATACAGCAGCCTAGGCCGACGGACGCGGTAGTGCCGCTACTCACGGAACCGGTACGAATACTGGCAAACGGACAGGAACTCCCAATGCTGCTGACACAGACTCTCAGAACTGGAGGACAGGCAGAATCCCAAACGGCAGACCGGTGGACACCAAGAAGCCAGAAACTTGCACAGGCAACGGTACTGGACCTCAGGACAGGAACGCCTCATGGCAGTACACGGGATCAGACATAGGAATCGACACAGGGACTGACACAGGAATCGACACATGAAGCTCAGGAACTAGCAGGAACCAAGCTCAGAACTCAAGCAGACTGCAAACCAAGGAATATCACCAGCATCTGTGAATTGCAAACAGCCAGCATATAACAGAGAGGCCTAATTAATAATCCCATGCAGCTGCCTTGTTGCAAGATTCCAAACTGACCAAATGCAATTAGCAGCCAGGTGAGGCTGAACACAAGGGAACAAGCTGCAATTACACAGACTCACCAGCGGCAGCAGACAAGAGTATTCTAAAACAGAGCAACAGGAAATCCTGGCATGCAAGACAACTTTATAAACATAAAATAGGAATGAACCACTACCTGTGGTTCATAACAGTATCCCCTCCTTAAGGGTGAGCTCCGAGCACCCCATGACACCCACGGGGAACATAAACAGAAGTATAACATGAAATACAGAACAAAACTGCAAAACAGGAATGAGCCACAGCCGTGGCTCATAACATTACCCCCCCCTTGAGGAGGGGTCAAAAGACCCCAAAATTCAGACTATCCAGAACAAGGGATACAAAAAAAAACCTGACACACTGGTCTAACAGACAAGAAAACAAAAACAAGCTGTAGCAACAACTTGTAACAGTGCCCTCCCCTTGATGGTGGCCACTGGACACAAGACAAGGGGAAAAAACAAAAAAAAACTTTTTTTTTTTTATCAAGGCAAGAGTCAAAAATTATTTCTTTTTCTTCTTCTTCTTTTTACAAAGCTCTTTAGGTCTGACCAAGGTAATTCCCCACACATTGTCTGAACTGATGGTACCACCCAGCAAGGCTGCGTTCAAATCAGAGACAGGTCTCTTACCCTTGGGAGCTGAACTTTCTGGTAAAGTACTATTATTAGAAGAAGAAGTCAGAAAAGCACATCCTGCAGTCAAAACAACGGGCTGAGATTCTTGTGCTGAGTTTACAGTATTTGGTGGACTCTCAGTATATAAGACGGGTGACCTAGAGGAACCTGAACCAATTTCTTTGGAACCATATCTTTTAATAATTGCATCACTGAATGCTAAGGGATCCTGAAGAATGGGATCTTCAGCTTTCATTAGGCTGGTCGCCCACTCAAAAGGCTCTCCTCTAAAAGAATAAATCAGATAAAGCACAATGTTCTCTGAAGTGATGCCCAGAAATGGTCTAGACAACATAATAATGTAATAGTGTTTGTAAAGTGTCAAAAATTGGGCTAAGTCCCCATCAAAGATTATGGATGTTGAGATATCAGAGTCAGGATCTGTTTCCTTCTCATCTGACTGACTGGAGTGCTTTGCTAGGACCTGGTCACTATTGACCTTACTCGAGGCTGAGACTCTCTGAACCCCACCCGGGGCAGTGACTTTCTGAACCCCACCCGGGGCAGTGACTTTCTGAACCCCACCCGGGGCAGTGACTTTCTGAACCCCACCCGGGGCAGTGACTTTCTGAACCCCACCCGGGGCAGTGACTTTCTGAACCCCACCCGGGGCAGTGACTTTCTGAACCCCACCCGGGGCAGTGACTTCCTGAACCCCACCCGGGGCAGTGACTTCCTGAACCCCACCCGGGGCAGTGACTTCCTGAACCCCACCCGAGGCAGTGACTTCCTGAACCCCACCCGGGGCAGAGACTTCCTGAACCCCACCCGGGGCAGAGACTTCCGGGAACCCTGCCGGGGCAGTGGCCTCCGGGAACCCTGCTGGGGCAGTGGCCTCCGGGAACCCTGCTGGGGCAGTGGCCTCCGGGAACCCCGCCGGGGCAGTGGCCTCCGGGAACCCCGCCGGGGCAGTGGCCTCCGGGAACCCCGCCGGGGCAGTGGCCTCCGGGAACCCCGCCGGGGCAGTGGCCTCCGGGAACCCCGCCGGGGCAGTGGCCTCCGGGAACCCCGCTGGGGCCAGCACCTCGGATTCTTTTACTGGGACCGGGCCGTTGGCCTCCCTGACTGGGATCGGGCCATCGGCCTCCCTCTCTGAGTCGATAATTATCGAAAGTTCTCCCGGGACTATGACTTCCGGGACTTTTGCTGAAGCAATAACGTTCAGATCCTCCACTAATGCTATGCTTCTTAAGTTCTTTCCTGGGGAAGCGACTTCTAGACCCTTCTTTGGGACTGCGTCTCTCGAGACCCCACTTGGAGATATTACTTCAAAGATCCCTTCTGGGGTTTTGCTTCTCGAGTTCCCTTCAAGAACTATGGTTTTAGAGACCCTTTCTTGGGTTGCGCTTTTCAAGTCCCTACCTGGGGTGACAGCTTCTGAGACCCCTTCCGGTATGGACACCTGAACTATAATATTTGATGTCCCTCTATAAGCTAGGGCATCGGGTACCGCTCCAGCACTCTGGGCATCGGGTACCGCTCCAGCACTCTGGGCATCGGGTACCGCTCCAGCACTCTGGGCATCGGGTACCGCTCCAGCACTCTGGGCATCGGATACCGCTCCAGCACTCTGGGCATCGGGTACCGCTCCAGCACTCTGGGCATCGGGTACCGCTCCAGCACTCTGGGCATCGGGTACCGCTCCAGTACTCTGGGCATCGGGTACCGCACCAAGAACCTGAGCATCGGGCACCACTCCAGGACCCTGGGCTACGGGCATCACTCCAGGACCCTGGGCTACGGGCACCACTCCAGGACCCTGGGCTACGGGCACCACTCCAGGACCCTGGGCTACTGGCACCACTCCAGGGGCTTGCAACTCCGCTTCCACAGGAACCTCAAGAGAGGAGAAAAACATTCTTTTTTGATTCCTGAATCTATAATGGGGCTCCCTTGCCCAAGGACCCCAATTATAGGACAGAGAGCTTTTTAGTGTGGGTTGTGTGACAAGTACCTCTGCCACAGTAGAGACAGGAGTAGGTCTTGTATCCTGACTCAACTTGGCCAGAGGGAAAGACTCGTCACCACACTTTGGCTTGCGCAACTCACAGGTCTGCAGATAGTGGCCTAAACCCCCACAATATAGGCACAAGTTTAAGTTTCTGCGACGCAGACGCTCCTCTTCTGAGAGCCTGGGCCGCAGAAAACTTTTAAATCTTTTCTCTTCAATTAAACCAGAGGATTCTCTTGTCACCATACTGTGAACAAGAGTCTCTTTAGAGATAGATGTACTCTCAACGACTTCTGGCAAGATGAGCAAGATTTTAGTCAGTAGGTTTTGCAGTTGCTTTAGGGATTGCTGCAAAACTTCTAGTCGCTCTGGTCTCAAAGCACTGAATACAGAGTTCAGGGCTGCGAGAGATGCCTGCAGGGCTTGCATAGTAGACATAGGAGGATTTAAAACTAGACAAGACAAGACTAAATTTTGCTAAACAAAACAAGACTTTTTTTTTTTTTTTTTTTTAAACACCGGACTGGATTCTAAACACCGGACTGGATTCTAAACACCGGACTGGATTCTAAACACCGGATTCTAAACAAGACTGGATTCTAACACTGGACTGGATTCTAAACACCGAATTCTAGACAGGACTGGATTCTAGACTAGACACTGGACTGGGCCAAAAAAGAAAAAAGTTTTATTTCTTTTTTGTGGTATGGCTGGTGATAATGTTAGGTTCCTGGTGCTCAGAACAAGGGAGATGTTATGAAGCGAGTCCAGAGCACCAGGACGGAATGCTGGGAAAGGGGAATGGAAAGGGAATAGCCCCTGGCGCCCTATCTCCGTTGTCTCACCCGTGCTGTCAGTACACTCTTGCGAGACTATGGTTGCTTGAGCCCATGGCAGCCGCGCTTGAAGGGCGGATTACGTCTGCCCAACTTCGATGCCCCCTCAGGTCTTAATGAGAGACAAAGAGTGAACCGAGACAGGGTGATAACAAGGGGCCCTCTGACTAAACAACAAGGCCAGGGGCTACTAACAAACCTAAAACCAAAGTATGTGCGGCTTGCCGCCAAAGGAAAAGAACAACAAAGGAAATGCTGACCACACGCCGACAATACTTTTGTGTACCGGCGGTGACAGCATAAGCAGAACCCTCTGCAAAACACCAGTGACAGAAATAATAAGGAAATACAGCAGCCTAGGCCGACGGACGCGGTAGTGCCGCTACTCACGGAACCGGTACGAATACTGGCAAACGGACAGGAACTCCCAATGCTGCTGACACAGACTCTCAGAACTGGAGGACAGGCAGAATCCCAAACGGCAGACCGGTGGACACCAAGAAGCCAGAAACTTGCACAGGCAACGGTACTGGACCTCAGGACAGGAACGCCTCACGGCAGTACACGGGATCAGACATAGGAATCGACACAGGGACTGACACAGGAATCGACACAGGAAGCTCAGGAACTAGCAGGAACCAAGCTCAGAACTCAAGCAGACTGCAAACCAAGGAATATCACCAGCATCTGTGAATTGCAAACAGCCAGCATATAACAGAGAGGCCTAATTAATAATCCCATGCAGCTGCCTTGTTGCAAGATTCCAAACTGACCAAATGCAATTAGCAGCCAGGTGAGGCTGAACACAAGGGAACAAGCTGCAATTACACAGACTCACCAGCGGCAGCAGACAAGAGTATTCTAAAACAGAGCAACAGGAAATCCTGGCATGCAAGACAACTTTATAAACATAAAATAGGAATGAACCACTACCTGTGGTTCATAACAGTATCCCCTCCTTAAGGGTGAGCTCCGAGCACCCCATGACACCCACGGGGAACATAAACAGAAGTATAACATGAAATACAGAACAAAACTGCAAAACAGGAATGAGCCACAGCCGTGGCTCATAACATTACCCCCCCCCTTGAGGAGGGGTCAAAAGACCCCAAAATTCAGACTATCCAGAACAAGGGATACAAAAAAAAACCTGACACACTGGTCTAACAGACAAGAAAACAAAAACAAGCTGTAGCAACAACTTGTAACAGTGCCCTCCCCTTGATGGTGGCCACTGGACACAAGACAAGGGGAAAAAACAAAAAAAAACTTTTTTTTTTTTATCAAGGCAAGAGTCAAAAATTATTTCTTTTTCTTCTTCTTCTTTTTACAAAGCTCTTTAGGTCTGACCAAGGTAATTCCCCACACATTGTCTGAACTGATGGTACCACCCAGCAAGGCTGCGTTCAAATCAGAGACAGGTCTCTTACCCTTGGGAGCTGAACTTTCTGGTAAAGTACTATTATTAGAAGAAGAAGTCAGAAAAGCACATCCTGCAGTCAAAACAACGGGCTGAGATTCTTGTGCTGAGTTTACAGTATTTGGTGGACTCTCAGTATATAAGACGGGTGACCTAGAGGAACCTGAACCAATTTCTTTGGAACCATATCTTTTAATAATTGCATCACTGAATGCTAAGGGATCCTGAAGAATGGGATCTTCAGCTTTCATTAGGCTGGTCGCCCACTCAAAAGGCTCTCCTCTAAAAGAATAAATCAGATAAAGCACAATGTTCTCTGAAGTGATGCCCAGAAATGGTCTAGACAACATAATAATGTAATAGTGTTTGTAAAGTGTCAAAAATTGGGCTAAGTCCCCATCAAAGATTATGGATGTTGAGATATCAGAGTCAGGATCTGTTTCCTTCTCATCTGACTGACTGGAGTGCTTTGCTAGGACCTGGTCACTATTGACCTTACTCGAGGCTGAGACTCTCTGAACCCCACCCAGGGCAGTGACTTTCTGAACCCCACCCGGGGCAGTGACTTTCTGAACCCCACCCGGGGCAGTGACTTTCTGAACCCCACCCGGGGCAGTGACTTTCTGAACCCCACCCGGGGCAGTGACTTTCTGAACCCCACCCGGGGCAGTGACTTTCTGAACCCCACCCGGGGCAGTGACTTCCTGAACCCCACCCGGGGCAGTGACTTCCTGAACCCCACCCGGGGCAGTGACTTCCTGAACCCCACCCGGGGCAGAGACTTCCTGAACCCCACCCGGGGCAGAGACTTCCGGGAACCCCGCCGGGGCAGTGGCCTCCGGGAACCCTGCTGGGGCAGTGGCCTCCGGGAACCCTGCTGGGGCAGTGGCCTCCGGGAACCCCGCCGGGGCAGTGGCCTCCGGGAACCCCGCCGGGGCAGTGGCCTCCGGGAACCCCGCCGGGGCAGTGGCCTCCGGGAACCCCGCCGGGGCAGTGGCCTCCGGGAACCCCGCTGGGGCCAGCACCTCGGATTCTTTTACTGGGACCGGGCCGTTGGCCTCCCTGACTGGGATCGGGCCATCGGCCTCCCTCTCTGAGTCGATAATTATCGAAAGTTCTCCCGGGACTATGACTTCCGGGACTTTTGCTGAAGCAATAACGTTCAGATCCTCCACTAATGCTATGCTTCTTAAGTTCTTTCCTGGGGAAGCGACTTCTAGACCCTTCTTTGGGACTGCGTCTCTCGAGACCCCACTTGGAGATATTACTTCAAAGATCCCTTCTGGGGTTTTGCTTCTCGAGTTCCCTTCAAGAACTATGGTTTTAGAGACCCTTTCTTGGGTTGCGCTTTTCAAGTCCCTACCTGGGGTGACAGCTTCTGAGACCCCTTCCGGTATGGACACCTGAACTATAATATTTGATGTCCCTCTATAAGCTAGGGCATCGGGTACCGCTCCAGCACTCTGGGCATCGGGTACCGCTCCAGCACTCTGGGCATCGGGTACCGCTCCAGCACTCTGGGCATCGGGTACCGCTCCAGCACTCTGGGCATCGGGTACCGCTCCAGCACTCTGGGCATCGGGTACCGCTCCAGCACTCTGGGCATCGGGTACCGCTCCAGCACTCTGGGCATCGGGTACCGCTCCAGCACTCTGGGCATCGGGTACCGCACCAAGAACCTGAGCATCGGGCACCACTCCAGGACCCTGGGCTACGGGCATCACTCCAGGACCCTGGGCTACGGGCACCACTCCAGGACCCTGGGCTACGGGCACCACTCCAGGACCCTGGGCTACGGGCACCACTCCAGGGGCTTGCAACTCCGCTTCCACAGGAACCTCAAGAGAGGAGAAAAACATTCTTTTTTGATTCCTGAATCTATAATGGGGCTCCCTTGCCCAAGGACCCCAATTATAGGACAGAGAGCTTTTTAGTGTGGGTTGTGTGACAAGTACCTCTGCCACAGTAGAGACAGGAGTAGGTCTTGTATCCTGACTCAACTTGGCCAGAGGGAAAGACTCGTCACCACACTTTGGCTTGCGCAACTCACAGGTCTGCAGATAGTGGCCTAAACCCCCACAATATAGGCACAAGTTTAAGTTTCTGCGACGCAGACGCTCCTCTTCTGAGAGCCTGGGCCGCAGAAAACTTTTAAATCTTTTCTCTTCAATTAAACCAGAGGATTCTCTTGTCACCATACTGTGAACAAGAGTCTCTTTAGAGATAGATGTACTCTCAACGACTTCTGGCAAGATGAGCAAGATTTTAGTCAGTAGGTTTTGCAGTTGCTTTAGGGATTGCTGCAAAACTTCTAGTCGCTCTGGTCTCAAAGCACTGAATACAGAGTTCAGGGCTGCGAGAGATGCCTGCAGGGCTTGCATAGTAGACATAGGAGGATTTAAAACTAGACAAGACAAGACTAAATTTTGCTAAACAAAACAAGACTTTTTTTTTTTTTTTTTAAACACCGGACTGGATTCTAAACACCGGACTGGATTCTAAACACCGGACTGGATTCTAAACACCGGATTCTAAACAAGACTGGATTCTAACACTGGACTGGATTCTAAACACCGAATTCTAGACAGGACTGGATTCTAGACTAGACACTGGACTGGGCCAAAAAAGAAAAAAGTTTTATTTCTTTTTTGTGGTATGGCTGGTGATAATGTTAGGTTCCTGGTGCTCAGAACAAGGGAGATGTTATGAAGCGAGTCCAGAGCACCAGGACGGAATGCTGGGAAAGGGGAATGGAAAGGGAATAGCCCCTGGCGCCCTATCTCCGTTGTCTCACCCGTGCTGTCAGTACACTCTTGCGAGACTATGGTTGCTTGAGCCCATGGCAGCCGCGTTTGAAGGGCGGATTACGTCTGCCCAACTTCGATGCCCCCTCAGGTCTTAATGAGAGACAAAGAGTGAACCGAGACAGGGTGATAACAAGGGGCCCTCTGACTAAACAACAAGGCCAGGGGCTACTAACAAACCTAAAACCAAAGTATGTGCGGCTTGCCGCCAATGGAAAAGAACAACAAAGGAAATGCTGACCACACGCCGACAATACTTTTGTGTACCGGCGGTGACAGCATAAGCAGAACCCTCTGCAAAACACCAGTGACAGAAATAATAAGGGAATACAGCAGCCTAGGCCGACGGACGCGGTAGTGCCGCTACTCACGGAACCGGTACGAATACTGGCAAACGGACAGGAACTCCCAATGCTGCTGACACAGACTCTCAGAACTGGAGGATAGGCAGAATCCCAAACGGCAGACCGGTGGACACCAAGAAGCCAGAAACTTGCACAGGCAACGGTACTGGACCTCAGGACAGGAACGCCTCACGGCAGTACACGGGATCAGACATAGGAATCGACACAGGGACTGACACAGGAATCGACACAGGAAGCTCAGGAACTAGCAGGAACCAAGCTCAGAACTCAAGCAGACTGCAAACCAAGGAATATCACCAGCATCTGTGAATTGCAAACAGCCAGCATATAACAGAGAGGCCTAATTAATAATCCCATGCAGCTGCCTTGTTGCAAGATTCCAAACTGACCAAATGCAATTAGCAGCCAGGTGAGGCTGAACACAAGGGAACAAGCTGCAATTACACAGACTCACCAGCGGCAGCAGACAAGAGTATTCTAAAACAGAGCAACAGGAAATCCTGGCATGCAAGACAACTTTATAAACATAAAATAGGAATGAACCACTACCTGTGGTTCATAACAGTATCCCCTCCTTAAGGGTGAGCTCCGAGCACCCCATGACACCCACGGGGAACATAAACAGAAGTATAACATGAAATACAGAACAAAACTGCAAAACAGGAATGAGCCACAGCCGTGGCTCATAACATTACCCCCCCCTTGAGGAGGGGTCAAAAGACCCCAAAATTCAGACTATCCAGAACAAGGGATACAAATAAAAAACCCTGACACACTGGTCTAACAGACAAGAAAACAAAAACAAGCTGTAGCAACAACTTGTAACAGTGCCCTCCCCTTGATGGTGGCCACTGGACACAAGACAAGGGGAAAAAACAAAAAAAAAAAAAAAACTCTTTTTTTTTTTATCAAGGCAAGAGTCAAAAATTATTTCTTTTTCTTCTTCTTTTTACAAAGCTCTTTAGGTCTGACCAAGGTAATTCCCCACACATTGTCTGAACTGATGGTACCACCCAGCAAGGCTGCGTTCAAATCAGAGACAGGTCTCTTACCCTTGGGAGCTGAACTTTCTGGTAAAGTACTATTATTAGAAGAAGAAGTCAGAAAAGCACATCCTGCAGTCAAAACAACGGGCTGAGACTCTTGTGCTGAGTTTACAGTATTTGGTGGACTCTCAGTATATAAGACGGGTGACCTAGAGGAACCTGAACCAATTTCTTTGGAACCATATCTTTTAATAATTGCATCACTGAATGCTAGGGGATCCTGAAGAATGGGATCTTCAGCTTTCATTAGGCTGGTCGCCCACTCAAAAGGCTCTCCTCTAAAAGAATAAATCAGATAAAGCACAATGTTCTCTGAAGTGATGCCCAGAAATGGTCTAGACAACATAATAATGTAATAGTGTTTGTAAAGTGTCAAAAATTGGGCTAAGTCCCCATCAAAGATTATGGATGTTGAGATATCAGAGTCAGGATCTGTTTCCTTCTCATCTGACTGACTGGAGTGCTTTGCTAGGACCTGGTCACTATTGACCTTACTCGAGGCTGAGACTCTCTGAACCCCACCCGGGGCAGTGACTTTCTGAACCCCACCCGGGGCAGTGACTTTCTGAACCCCACCCGGGGCAGTGACTTTCTGAACCCCACCCGGGGCAGTGACTTTCTGAACCCCACCCGGGGCAGTGACTTTCTGAACCCCACCCGGGGCAGTGACTTTCTGAACCCCACCCGGGGCAGTGACTTTCTGAACCCCACCCGGGGCAGAGACTTCCTGAACCCCACCCGGGGCAGAGACTTCCTGAACCCCACCCGGGGCAGAGACTTCCGGGAACCCCGCCGGGGCAGTGGCCTCCGGGAACCCCGCTGGGGCAGTGGCCTCCGGGAACCCCGCTGGGGCAGTGGCCTCCGGGAACCCCGCTGGGGCAGTGGCCTCCGGGAACCCCGCTGGGGCAGTGGCCTCCGGGAACCCCGCTGGGGCCAGCACCTCGGATTCTTTTACTGGGACCGGGTCGTTGGCCTCCCTGACTGGGATCGGGCCATCGGCCTCCCTCTCTGAGTCGATAATAATCGAAAGTTCTCCCGGGACTATGACTTCCGGGACTTTTGCTGAAGCAATAACGTTCAGATCCTCCACTAATGCTATGCTTCTTAAGTTCTTTCCTGGGGAAGCGACTTCTAGACCCTTCTTTGGGGCTGCGTCTCTCGAGACCCCACTTGGGGATATTACTTCAAAGATCCCTTCTGGGGTTTTGCTTCTCGAGTTCCCTTCAAGAACTATGGTTTTAGATACCCTTTCTGAGGTTGCGCTCCTCAAGTCCCTACCTGGGGTAACAGCTTCTGAGACCCCTTCTGGTATGGAAACCTGAGCTACAATATTTGATGTCCCTCTATAAGCTTGGGCATCGGGTACCGCTCCAGCACTCTGGGCATCGGGTACCGCTCCAGCACTCTGGGCATCGGGTACCGCTCCAGCACTCTGGGCATCGGGTACCGCTCCAGCACTCTGGGCATCGGGTACCGCTCCAGCACTCTGGGCATCGGGTACCGCTCCAGGACCCTGGGCTACGGGCACCACTCCAGGACCCTGGGCTACGGGCACCACTCCAGGACCCTGGGCTACGGGCACCACTCCAGGACCCTGGGCTACGGGCACCACTCCAGGACCCTGGGCTACGGGCACCACTCCAGGGACTTGCAACTCCGCTTCCACAGGAACCTCAAGAGAGGAGAGAAACATTCTCTCTTGATTCCTGAATCTATAATGGGGCTCCCTTGCCCAAGGACCCCAATTATAGGACAGAGAGCTTTTTTGTGTGGGTTGTGTGACAAGTACCTCTGCCACAGTAGAGACAGGAGTAGGTCTTGTATCATGACTCAACTTGGCCAGAGGGCAAGACTCGTCACCACACTTTGGCTTGCGCAACTCACAGGTCTGCAGATAATGGCCTAAACCCCCACAATATAGGCATAAGTTTAAGTTTCTGCGACGCAGACGCTCCTCTTCTGAGAGCCTGGGCCGCAGAAAACCTTTAAACTTTTTCTCTTCAATTAAACCAGAGGATTCTCTTGTCACCATACTGTGAACAAGAGTCTCTTTAGAGATAGATGTACTCTCAACGACTTCTGGCAAAATAAGCAAGATTTTAGTCAGAAGGTTTTGCAGTTGCTTTAGGGATTGCTGCAAAACTTCTAGTCGCTCTGGTCTCAAAGCACTGAATACAGAGTTCAGGGCTGCGAGAGATGCCTGCAGGGCTTGCATAGTAGACATAGGAGGATTTAAAACTAGACAAGACAAGGCAAGACAAGGCAAGGCAAGGCAAGGCAAGACAAGGCAAGGCAAGACAAGGCAAGGCAAGACAAGGCAAGGCAAGACAAGACAATGCGATGTCCATATCTGCCAGAAGGAGTTTATGGACGCGACAGTGGTCAGGTGATGCGGATTCCAAACGACATATGGAAGTATTGCCGTATAAAGGGGAGGAATTATTTGGCGTCGGTCTATCGGATCTGGTGGCCACGGCAACTGCCGGAAAATCCACTTTTTTACCTCAGACCCCCTCCCAACAGAAAAAGACACCGTCTTTTCAGCCGCAGTCCTTTCGGTCCTATAAGAACAAGCGGACAAAAGGACAGTCATATCTGCCTCGGGGCAGAGGAAGGGGTAAGAGAGGGCAGCAAGCAGCCCCTGCCCAGGAACAGAAGCCCTCCCAGGGTTCTGCAAAGCCCTCAGCATGACGCTGGGGCCTTACAAGCGGACTCAGGAGCGGTGGGGGGTCGACTCAAGAATTTCAGCGCACAGTGGGCTTGCTCACAGGTGGACCCCTGGATTCTGCAGGTAGTATCTCAGGGTTACAGGTTGGAATTCGAGAAGTCTCCCCCTCGCCGGTTCCTAAAGTTTGCTTTGCCAACGTCTCCCTCAGACAGGGCGACGGTATTGGAAGCCATTCACAAGCTGTTTTCTCAGCAGGTGATAGTCAAGGTACCCCTCCTACAACAGGGAAAGGGGTATTACTCCACGCTATTTGTGGTACCGAAGCCGGACGGCTCGGTAAGACCTATTCTAAATCTGAAATCTTTGAACCTGTACATACAAAAATTCAAGTTCAAGATGGAGTCACTCAGAGCAGTGATAGCGAATCTGGAAGAAGGGGACTTTATGGTGTCCCTGGACATAAAGGATGCCTACCTGCATGTCCCAATTTGCCCTTCACATCAAGGGTACCTCAGGTTCGTGGTGCAAAACTGTCATTATCAGTTTCAGACGCTGCCGTTTGGATTGTCCACGGCACCTCGGGTCTTTACCAAGGTAATGGCCGAAATGATGATCCTTCTACGAAGAAGAGGCGTATTAATTATCCCTTACTTGGACGATCTCCTGATAAGGGCAAGGTCCAGAGAACAGCTGGAAGACGGAGTAGCACTAACCCAACTAGTGCTGCAACAACACGGGTGGATTCTGAATTTTCCAAAATCTCAGTTGACCCCGACGACACGTCTGCTGTTCCTGGGAATGATTCTGGACACGGTTCAGAAAAAGGTGTTTCTTCCGGAGGAGAAAGCCAGGGAGTTATCCGAACTTGTCAGGAACCTCCTAAAACCAGGGACAGTGTCTGTGCATCAATGCACAAGAGTCCTGGGAAAGATGGTGGCTTCTTACGAAGCGATTCCATTCGGCAGATTCCACGCACGAACTTTTCAGTGGGATCTGCTGGACAAATGGTCCGGATCGCATCTGCAGATGCATCAGCGGATAACCTTATCGCCACGGACAAGGGTGTCTCTTCTGTGGTGGTTGCAGAGTGCTCATCTGTTAGAGGGCCGCAGATTCGGCATACAGGACTGGGTCCTGGTGACCACGGATGCCAGTCTGAGAGGCTGGGGAGCGGTCACACAGGGAAGAAACTTCCAGGGAGTATGGTCAAGCCTGGAGATGTCTCTTCACATAAATATACTGGAGCTAAGAGCGATTTACAATGCTCTAAGTCTGGCAAAACCCCTGCTTCAGGGTCAGCCGGTGTTGATCCAGTCGGACAACATCACGGCAGTCGCCCACGTAAACAGACAGGGCGGCACAAGAAGCAGGACAGCAATGGCAGAAGCTGCAAGGATTCTTCGCTGGGCGGAAGATCATGTGATAGCACTGTCAGCAGTATTCATTCCGGGAGTGGACAACTGGGAAGCAGACTTCCTCAGCAGACACGATCTACACCCGGGAGAGTGGGGACTTCATCCAGAAGTCTTCCACATGATTGTGAACCGTTGGGAAAAACCAATGGTGGATATGATGGCGTCCCGCCTCAACAAAAAACTGGACAGGTATTGCGCCAGGTCAAGAGATTCTCAGGCAATAGCTGTGGACGCTCTGGTAACACCGTGGGTGTTCCAGTCAGTGTATGTGTTCCCTCCTCTGCCTCTCATACCAAAAGTACTGAGAATTATACGGCAAAAGGGAGTAAGAACGATACTAGTGGCTCCGGATTGGCCAAGAAGAACTTGGTACCCGGAACTTCAAGAGATGCTCACGGAGGATCCGTGGCCTCTACCTCTAAGACGGGACCTGCTTCAGCAGGGACCGTGTCTATTCCAAGACTTACCGCGGCTGCGTTTGACGGCATGGCGGTTGAACGCCGAATTCTAAGGGAAAAAGGCATTCCGGAAGAGGTCATTCCTACACTGGTAAAAGCCAGGAAGGAGGTGACTGCACAACATTATCACCGCATTTGGAGAAAATATGTTGCGTGGTGTGAGACCAGGAAGGCCCCCACGGAGGAATTTCAACTGGGTCGATTCCTACATTTCCTGCAAACAGGATTGTCTATGGGCCTCAAATTGGGGTCCATTAAGGTTCAAATTTCGGCCCTGTCGATTTTCTTCCAGAAAGAATTGGCTTCAGTTCCTGAAGTCCAGACTTTTGTAAAAGGAGTACTACATATACAGCCCCCGGTTGTGCCCCCAGTGGCACCGTGGGATCTTAATGTAGTCTTGGATTTTCTCAAATCCCATTGGTTTGAGCCGCTCAAATCGGTGGAGTTGAAGTATCTTACATGGAAAGTAACCATGCTACTGGCCCTGGCTTCAGCCAGGAGAGTATCAGAATTGGCGGCTTTATCATATAAGAGCCCATATCTGATTTTCCATACGGACAGGGCAGAACTGCGGACGCGTCCTCATTTTCTGCCTAAGGTGGTGTCAGCGTTTCACCTGAACCAGCCTATTGTGGTGCCTGCGGCTACTAACGAGTTGGAGGATTCCAAGTTGTTGGACGTGGTCCGGGCATTGAAAATATATATTTCAAGAACGGCGGGAGTCAGAAAGTCTGACTCACTGTTTATATTGTATGCACCCAACAAGATGGGTGCTCCTGCTTCTAAGCAGACGATTGCTCGTTGGATTTGTAGCACAATTCAACTTGCACATTCTGTGGCAGGCTTGCCACAACCTAAATCTGTCAAGGCCCATTCCACAAGGAAAGTGGGCTCATCCTGGGCGGCTGCCCGGGGAGTCGCGGCATTACAACTCTGCCGAGCTGCTACTTGGTCAGGGGCAAACACGTTTGCAAAATTCTACAAATTTGATACCCTGGCTGAGGAGGACCTTGAGTTCTCTCATTCGGTGCTGCAGAGTCATCCGCACTCTCCCGCCCGTTTGGGAGCTTTGGTATAATCCCCATGGTCCTGACGGAGTCCCCAGCATCCACTTAGGACGTTAGAGAAAATAAGAATTTACTTACCGATAATTCTATTTCTCGTAGTCCGTAGTGGATGCTGGGCGCCCATCCCAAGTGCGGATTGTCTGCAATACTTGTACATAGTTATTGTTACAAAAAAATCGGGTTGTTATTTGTTGTGAGCCGTCTGTTCAGAGGCTCCTACGTTTGTCATACTGTTAACTGGTTTCAGATCACAAGTTATACGGTGTGATTGGTATGGCTGGTATGAGTCTTACCCGGGGTTCAATATCCTTCCTTATTGTGTACGCTCGTCCGGGCACAGTATCCTAACTGAGGCTTGGAGGAGGGTCATGGGGGGAGGAGCCAGTACACACCACCTAATCCTAAAGCTTTATTTTTGTGCCCTGTCTCCTGCGGAGCCGCTATTCCCCATGGTCCTGACGGAGTCCCCAGCATCCACTACGGACTACGAGAAATAGAATTATCGGTAAGTAAATTCTTATTTTTTCCCTTCACAGCTCCGCTGGAAGCAGCTCCCCAGGCTCTCCCCTGCAGTATCCTGATACGAGAAGGGTAAAAAAGAGGGGGGGGGGGGGGGGGGCACATAAATTTAGGCGCAAATAAGATATTTAAGCAGCTATTGGGTAAATCACTTTTTATAGTGTAAATCCCTGTGTTATATAGCGCTGTGTTGTGTGCTGGCATACTCTCTCTCTGTCTCCCCAAAGGACTTTGTGGGGTCCTGTCCTCAGTCTGAGCATTCCCTGTGTGTGTGCGGTGTGTCGGTACGGCTGTGTCGACATGTTTGATGAGGAGGGTTACGTGGAGGCGGAGCAGGGGCAGATAAGTGTGGTGTCGCCCCCGACGGGGCCGACACCTGATTGGATGGATATGTGGAAGGTCTTAACCGACAGTGTCAACTCCTTACATAAAAGGTTCGATGACACAGCAGCCTTGGGACAGCCGGGGTCTCAGCCCGCGCCTGCCCAGGCGACTCAGAAGCCGTCAGGGGCTCATAAACGCCCGCTAGCTCAGATGGTAGACACAGATGTCGACACGGAGTCTGACTCCAGTGTAGATGAGGATGAGACAAATGTACAGTCTACAAAGGCCATCCGATGCATGATTACTGCAATGAAAGATGTATTGCACATTTCTGACGTTAACCCCGTTACTGCCAAGAGGGGTATTATGTTTGGGGAGAAAAAGCAGCCAGTGACTTTTCCCCCATCTGATGAATTAAATGAATTGTGTGAAGAAGCGTGGAGTTCCCCTGATAAGAAACTAGTGATTTCTAAGAGGTTACTGATGGCGTACCCTTTCCCGCCAACGGATAGGTTACATTGGGAAACATCCCCTAGGGTGGACAAGGCGATCACACGCTTATCTAAAAGGGTGGCCCTGCCGTCTCAGGATACGGCCGCCCTAAAGGAGCCTGCGGATAGAAAGCAGGAAGCTATCCTGAAGTCTGTGTTGGTCAGCGTAGCACTCTCTCAGGAAGTGTTGCAACAGCACGGCTGGATTCTGAATCAACCAAAGTCGCAGCTGGTTCCTACGACGCTTCTGCTTTTCCTGGGCATGATTCTGGACACAGAACAGAAGAAGGTGTTTCTCCCGGTGGAGAAGGCCCAGGAATTGTCATCTCTGGTCAGGGACCTCCTAAAACCAAAACAGGTGTCGGTGCATCTCTGCACGCGAGTCCTGGGAAAGATGGTGGCTTCATACGAAGCAATTCCCTTCGGCAGGTTCCATGCAAGGATCTTTCAGTGGGATCTGTTGGACAAGTGGTCCGGATCGCATCTTCAGATGCATCGGCTGATCATCCTGTCCCCGAGGGCCAGGGTGTCTCTGCTGTGGTGGCTGCAGAGTGCTCATCTTCTCGAGGGCCGAAGGTTCGGCATACAGGACTGGGTCCTGGTGACCACGGATGCAAGCCTCCGAGGATGGGGGGCAGTCACTCAGGGAAGAAACTTCCAAGGGCAGTGGTCAAGTCTGGAGACTTCACTACACATAAATATACTGGAACTAAGGGCCATTTACAATGCCCTGAGTCAAGCAGAGCCCATGCTTCAAAACCAACCAGTGCTGATTCAGTCAGACAACATCACGGCGGTCGCCCATGTGAACCGCCAGGGCGGCACAAGAAGCAGGATGGCAATGGCAGAAGCCACAAGGATTCTTCGATGGGCGGAGAATCACGTGCTAGCACTGTCAGCAGTGTTCACTCCGGGAGTGGACAACTGGGAAGCAGACTTCCTCAGCAGACACGACCTCCACCCGGGAGAGTGGGGACTTCATCAAGAAGTCTTCACACAGATTACAAATCGGTGGGAAAGGCCACAGGTGGACATGATGGCATCCCGCCTCAACAAAAAGCTAAAAAGATATTGCGCCAGGGCAAGGGACCCTCAGGCGATAGCGGTGGACGCACTAGTGACACCGTGGGTGTACCAGTCGGTTTATGTGTTTCCTCCTCTTACTCTCATACCCAAGGTACTGAGGATAGTAAGAAAGAGAGGAGTAAGAACTATACTCATCGTTCCGGATTGGCCAAGAAGAACTTGGTACCCAGAACTGCAAGAAATGATCTCAGAGGACCCATGGCCTCTGCCTCTCAGACAGGACCTGTTGCAACAGGGGCCCTGTATGTTCCAAGACTTACCGCGGCTGCGTTTGACGGCATGGCGGTTGAACGCCGGATCCTAACGGAAAAGGGCATTCCGGATAAAGTGATTCCTACGCTGATAAAAGCTATGAAGAATTTGACAGCCAAGCATTATCACCGTATATGGCGAAAATATGTTGCTTGGTGTAAGGCCAGGAAGGCCCCAACAGAGGAATTCCAGCTGGGTCGATTCCTGCACTTCCTACAGTCAGGTGTGACTATGGGCCTAAAATTAGGATCCATAAAGGTCCAGATTTCGGCCCTATCCATTTTCTTCCAAAAAGAACTGGCTTCACTGCCTGAGGTTCAGACGTTTGTAAAGGGAGTGCTGCATATTCAGCCTCCTTTTGTGCCACCAGTGGCACCTTGGGACCTTAACGTGGTGTTGGATTTCCTGAAATCCCACTGGTTTGAGCCACTTAAGACCGTGGAGCTAAAATATCTCACGTGGAAAGTGGTCATGCTATTGGCCTTAGCTTCGGCTAGGCGGGTGTCAGAATTGGCGGCTTTGTCATGTAAAAGCCCCTATCTGATCTTCCATATGGACAGGGCAGAATTGAGGACTCGCCCCCAATTTCTCCCTAAGGTGGTGTCATCGTTTCATTTGAACCAACCTATTGTGGTGCCTGCGGCTACTAGGGACTTGGAGGATTCCAAGTTGCTGGACGTAGTCCGGGCTTTGAAAATGTATGTTTCCAGGACGGCTGGAGTCAGGAAAACTGCATGCACCCAACAAGCTGGGTGCTCCTGCTTCAAAGCAAACTATTGCTCGCTGGATCTGTAGCACGATTCAGCTGGCACATTCTGCGGCTGGACTGCCGCATCCTAAATCAGTAAAAGCCCATTCCACAAGGAAGGTGGGCTCTTCTTGGGCGGCTGCCCGAGGGGTCTCGGCTTTATAGCTTTGCCGAGCTGCTACTTGGTCGGGTTCAAACACATTTGCTAAGTTCTACAAGTTTGATACCCTGGCTGAGGAGGACCTTGCCTTTGCTCATTCGGTGCTGCAGAGTCATCCGAACTCTCCCGCCCGTTTGGGAGCTTTGGTATAATCCCCATGGTCCTTATGGAGTTCCCAGCATCCACTAGGACGTCAGAGGAAATAAGAATTTACTCACCGGTAATTCTATTTCTCGTAGTCTGTAGTGGATGCTGGGCGCCCTTCCCAAGTGCGGACTCTCTGCAATACATGTATATAGTTATTGCTTAACTAAAGGGTTATTGTTATGAGCCATCCGTTAAATGAGGCTCAGTTGTTGTTCATACTGTTAACTGGGTATGGTTATCACAAGTTGTACAGTGTGATTGGTGTGGCTGGTATGAGTCTTACCCTGGATTCCAAATCCTTTCCTTGTTGTGTCAGCTCTTCCGGGCACAGTTTCCCTAACTGAGGTCTGGAGGAGGGGCATAGAGGGAGGAGCCAGTGCACACCAGATAGTACCTAATCTTTCTTTTAGAGTGCCCAGTCTCCTGCGGAGCCCGTCTATTCCCATGGAATAGAGCTCCCAGCATCCACTACGGACTACGAGAAATAGAATTACCGGTGAGTAAATTCTTATTTTTAATTACCTACTGGTAAATCCTTTTCTCGTAGTCCGTAGAGGATACTGGGCGCTCACCCAGTGCTTTGTGTTTCCTGCACTGTTATTTCGTTAAGTATTGTTGTTGGTTCAGCTGTTGCTGTTCCTGTTCAAGTTTGGTTAGCATGACTTTCCTCTTGTTTGGTGTGTGCTGGTTTGAATCTCACCACTGTTCTGTTACCTCCTTCTCTCAAGGTATGTCTGTCTCCTCGGGCACAGTTTCTAGACTGAGTCTGGTAGGAGGGGCATAGCCGGAGGAGCCAGTGCACACTGTTGATTTCTTAAAGCGCCCAAGGCTCCTAGTGGACCCATCTATACCCCATGATACTAATGTGGACCCCAGTATCCTCTACGGACTACGATAAAAGGATTTACCGGTAGGTAACTAAAATCCTATTTTTTACCATTGCCAGTATAAAGTCACTGTCAGGGACCGTGCGCCATTACAGGGGGCAGGGCTTCCCGGAGCAGGAACAGAGGCGGGAAGGTGCCATTTCCTACTACTGCAGATCATCAGGCTGCATGAACGCTGCTCCTCCAGGGACCCACGCTGCTACAGTCTGTAAACTGGTACCAGGGGGTCATAAAAGGGGGGAGCACACCAGCACACATACTTTCACACTTTGCTGCTGTATTTCCCTGTGCTGGTGTACGCTCCTCAGTGTCACTCCAGGGGCTCTCTAGGGTCTGTGTGGAGGTGTTAGTCAGTGAACTAAGCTGTATTATGGCTATCTCAAATGTCTGTGGACATGGTTATGTGTACTGCTTGTAACTCAACCCCCTCTTCAGTGGGATCACTCTTGTGTGAACAATGTTCTTTGTCACCGCAGGGACACATTTCACAGGCACCTGACTGGCTAGATAGCTTCAAAAGTATGATTCAAAATGTAACTTCAGAATTGGTGGCTGCTAAAAGAGAGAGACAGGTGTTAAAACAATCTATTGATTGTGTGGCTAAAGGGCCCCATACACTAGAGCAATAATGCCCGATTTCATCCGATTTCGTGCATTTGGCCCGATATATTGGATGAAATCGGGCATTTTGGAGGTGTTTCCGATCCGATGCGCGTTCCCCTGAGCATTGGATCGGATCCTCCAGATTGAATGTGCTGCACATTCAATCAGGTCCGACCTGGGGGCATGGCTAGGATCGCCCAGGATCGCCCAAGATACAGTGTATGCAAAAGGACAGCATACAATGTATCTTGGGCGATCCTACCCTCCGGGAGGCTGCCGGGGTGATCACCTGCGACATGTGGTCGCATAACTGTATGGGGCCTTTAAGGCTGCAGATGCCAAGAAGGCTTATCAGCCCCCTCTAGTGGTATCCCATAAACGGTCACTGCCTCAAGTATTCCAGTCTGATTCTGACTCTGATCAGATGGATGTGGATGATGATGATATGGATGATGTCAGCTCGCTGTCCCCTGGAGTGGAGGGTCTCATCTTTGCTATTAGAGAGGTCCTCCACATACCAGATCAGGAGGCGGAACCAGATAAGCAATTATATTTTAATGTTAGATCAAAGACCTCCACAACTTTTCCTGTGTCTAAGGAATTAAACTCCCTGGCCAGGGAGGCTTGGTTAAACCCTGATAAAAAATGTAAGATCCCTCAGAGGTTTTTAACTACTTTTCCCCTCCCTGCTGAGGACAGGAAGAAATGGGAAAACCCCCATCAGTCGATACGTCTGTATCCGGACTGTCCAAAAAATGAGTACTAGCGTTACCAGGGGCTGTATCCCTGAAAGAGCCGGCTGACCGTAAGATTGAGACCACGCTCAAGGAAAATTATACGGCAGCGGGCGCAGCACAGCGACCCACAATAGTTTGTGGGTTGATTTCTCAGGCAGTAGTTAGATGGTCTGACACTGTTATTGAAGATTTAGACTCTCTACCCCGGGATGAGGTTATTACTCTGCTGCAACATATACAGGATGCTTCAAACTTTATGAGCGAAGCTATTTAGCAGTTGTGTAAGATAAATGGCCGCACTACTGCTATGGCTGTTTCGGCGTGCAGGGCTTTGTGGTTACGTCAGTGGTCAGCTGACTCAAAAAGGGGTGTAGAAAATCTTCCCTTTACAGGTGATGCCTTGTTTGGAGATTAATTAAATAAATGGATCTCCCAGGCTACAACAGGTAAGTCTACCTATCTGCCGCCAGCTAGACGTTCTTACACCAAACCCTCCTAGCAATCCTTTTGTATGGCAAGGTTCAGAGGCAGGGGCCGAGGGGCCTCCACCACCTCCAGAGGATCTTGTGGTAAGTCCCGTAAAAGTGCACCTGCCGTCTCCTTGGACCAGACCACCGGATCTCCTATCACTAAGCATTCCGCATGACGGTTGGCCCTAGCGGAGAGGCGCCTTTCAGGTAGCTGTTCGCCTTTAACACTGTGCTCACGTGTGGGCGGAGTCCTGCCGGGATCCTTGGGTGAGGGACCTCATTTCCCAAGGATAACGGCTGGAATTCTAGACACTCCCTCCTCATAGGTTTTTCAAGTCGGGCTTAGCAGCTTTATCTGCAGCAAGAGTTACCTTGCAAGAGGCTATTCAAAAGCTTTTGTAGACAGGGGTGGTGGTGCCTGTACCTCCTCAGTTATGCAACCAGGGTTTTTACTTCCGTATTATTGTCATACCCAAACCAGACAATTTGGTTGTGCCCCATCTTGAACTTGAAGTCTCTAAATCCATATCTGCGGATATTCAAATTCAAGATGGAAACCCTGCTGGCGGTGGTGTCCGCGCTGGAGGAAGGGGGAGTTCACGGTATCTCTAGATGTCAAGGATGCTTACCTACACATTCCCATGTGGCCCCCACATCAGGCTTACCTTAGGTTCGCCATATTGAATGACCATTTCCAGTTTCAGGCCATACCCTTTGGATTATCCACAGCTCTGAGGGTTTTCACCAAGGTCATGGCAGAGATGATGCTGCAGCTGCGCATGAAGGGAGTGAATATAGTCCCCTACTTGGACGATCTCCTAAGAAAGGCTGTGTCAAGGGAGTGTCTGCTTGACATCATCAATCTGACGACTCAACTACTGATGGATCATGGTTGGATCCTAAATTTTCAGAAGTCTCACCTGGAACCGACCCAACGTCTTCAGTTCCTGGGAATGATGCTGAGTCTCAAAAGGTGTTTCTCCCGAGGGACAAAGCCTTGACTATCCAGGCTATGGTTTGCACGGTGCTCGGTCCTCGCAAGGTATCCATACATCTTTGCATCTGATTACTGGGCAGGATGGTGGCTGCTTACAAGGCAATCCAATACAGCAGATTTCATGCCCGACCATTTCAGATGGATCTGCTGGACAAATGGTCAGGGTCTCACCTTCACATGCATCAGGAAGTGATGTTGTACCTGTAAGCACGGATTTCTCTTTTATGGTGGATACAGGTTCCTCACCTAATGGAGGGCAGGAGTTTCAATATCCACTTGTGGATTTTACTGACAACGGATGCCAGCCTCCGGGGTTGGGGGGCTGTGACCAAAGGGGCCCAGTTCCAGGGGCTTTGGTCACCACAGGAATCTGCCCTACTAGTAAACATCCTGGAACTCAGGGCAGTTTACAATGCTCTTCTGCAGGCTTCTCATCCCCTGAAGGATCAGGCGATCCAGGTTCAGATGGACAACACCACGGCAGTGGCGTACATCAGCCGACAAGGGGGAACAAGAAGCAGAGCAGCGATGCAAGAGGTGTCGAAGAGCCTCCTCTGGAAGGAGGGGAATGCAAGTGCCATCTCTTCCATATTCTTTCTGGGAGTGGACAACTGGGAAGCTGACTTTCTCAGCAGGCACAACCTCCATCCGGGGCAATGGGGCCTACATCCCAAGGTGTTTCGACAGTTAATTCACCGGTGGGGCTGTCCACAGATAGATCTGATGGCTTCTCGACTCAACAAGAAGCTATGCCGTTACTGTTCCAGAATGAGGTATCCGCAGGCTGTAGCAGTGGACGCACTGACGACACCATGGATGTACCAGTTTGTGTACCTGTTCCCTCCGCTACTGCTAATCCCAAGAGTTCTCAAAAGACTAAGAAGGGAAAGCGTTCAGGCAGTTCTAATTGCCCCAGATTGGCCTTGACGGGTGTGGTACTCGTACCTCCTGACCATGTCTCTGGAGGATCTCTGGCCTCTGCCACTCCAAGAAGATCTTCAGCAAGGCCGTTCGTCTATCCAGACTTACAGCGGCTACGTTTGACGGCTTGGAAGTTGAGAGGGAGATTCTAGCAAAGAAGGGTCTCCCATTTTGGGTTATTTCCACTGTGGTCCAGGCCAGGAAGATGGTTATGTCAAAACACTATCATCAAATCTGGAAAAAGTATGTTTCCTGGTGTGAAAGTAGAAAGGTTTCTCCTGTGGATCTCACTACGGGAGTGGATATGGGCCTACGTCTAGGCTCCATTAAATTCCAGATTTCGGCCCTCCTTTTTTCTTCTCTAGAAACTACTTGCCCTGTTACCAGAAGTACAAACTTTCCTGAAGGGAGTTCTTCATATCCAACCACCCTTTGTTCCTCCCACGGCTCCGTGGGATCTCAGTGTGGTTCTGTCCTTTCTTTAGTCGGATTGGTTTGATCCCTTACATAGGGTGGAGTTGGCATTGGTATCTGCCAGATGTGTCTCTGAATTAGGGGCCTTATGCTGTAAAATACTTACTTGATTTTTCATGAAAACAAAGCGGAACTTAGGACCTGTCCTCAGTTTTTGCCTAAAGTGGTGTCTGCCTTTCATGTGAACCAGCCTATTGTGGTTCCAGTGTTGTCTGACGCTTCTGTGGGCCCAGAGTCCTGGCATCTGACTTGCTATTTGTCCTTTTATGATGCCTCCAAGATTGGTCAGCCAGCTTCTAAGCAATCTATTACTCGTTGGCTCAGGTTGACCATTCAACAGGCCTATACTTCAGCAGCTCTGCCCTTGCCGACGTCTATTCAGGCCCACTCGACGATGTCGATGGGCTCTTCCTGGGCAGCTGCCCGGGGTGTCTCGGCCCTACAATTGTGCCAAGCTGCAACTTGGTCTGGTTCGAGCACGTTTGTTAAATTCTATAAGTTCGATACCTTGATCAAGGATGACCTTCAGTTTGGTCAGGCGATTATGCAGGGGTCTTAGCACTCGCCCACCCGTTTGAGAGCTTTGGGACTTCCCCATGGTACTAAAGTACAAGACCCCAGTATCCACTAGTACTTAAGAGAAAATAGTAATTTAATACCTACCGGAAATTCCTTTTCTCCTAGTCCGTAGTGGATACTGGGCGCCCGCCTCAGTGCTTCGTTCCTGCTTACCTGTGTAAGTACTGGGTTGGGATAGCTGTGCTATCCTGGTTAGGTTGGTGTTGCTGTCCTCTGTTCTGGTTAGCGCCCTCCTTTTGTTTATGGTTGTGTGTTGCCTTATTGCCTCACCACTGTTGTTTTCGTTCTTCTTTCGTGTTATGTCCATCTCTTCGGGCACAGTTTCCTAGACTGAGTCTGATAGGAGGGGCACAGAGAGGAGGAGCCAGCACACACATGCACACACTAAAAGTTTTAAAGTTCCAGGCTCCAGTGGACCCGATCTATACCCCATGGTACTAAAGTACAAGACCCCAGTATCCACTACGGACTAGGAGAAAAGGAATTACTGGTAGGTATTAAATTCCTATTATCGTCTCCTTTAATACCTCTCTCCCTTAATACCCCTCACACAATATCACACTGTAAAGTGCAAGCCATTGCTCTCTGCAACACTTTTTTTTTTTTTTAAACATTACATTTTTATTGAAGGGTTTACACACAGAAATGGGGAACAGAAAAAAGAAGGGGTAAGGGAAACACAAGGGAAGTCCAGAATGGTTACCATATACAGAATATAAACAGTGCACAGTTGGATGAATATACAATTGGCTACATTAAGCTTTCAAATACGAGAGAAGGAGAAAGCATTGAGAACAGAGATGGAAGAAGAGAGAAAAATGAACAATAAGGAATAAAGTGCATTACACATAGAGAATACCTGACAGCACAACATTCTTGTAGAGGTCAATCTAGGATGGGTAAAGCACAGACACATCAATTGGAGAGCTATAAACGGTTAGCCTACCTTCTTTACTCCTATAGTCGGACCATCCTAACCATTTCAGGTGAATAGAATTAGCCGAGGATGAGTATTTAGCCTCCGCTGTTTTCGAAAATGAAATGTTTGTGAATTTTATTTTGAATAAACTCTAAGGTAGGAATATTCTCAGACTTCCACAATTGTGCTATAGCAGCTTTAGTGGCTATCAAGATATGTCCCAAGACGTAGCGATCACCTACGGAGAGGCGATCAACGCATAAATGGAATAGCGCTAGAGCTGGGTCCATGGGGATGTTGAGTCCTAACACTATACTAGCCATATGCAAAACCTCTCTCCAAAGAGGCTGTACATTTGGGCATGTCCAGAAGATATGAAAGATATCCCCCGTAGAGCCGCATTTCCTCCAACATGATTTAGATTGTGAAGGCCAGATCCTGTGTTGTTTTGCAGGGGTAAAGTAGGCCCTCTGTATAAGCTTGTAGAACATTTCAGAGTGGTTTACACATTTGGAGACTTTAAAACAGGATCTAAATATACTGTCCCAATCTGCATCAACAAAGGACCTGTTCAAATCTCTTTCCCATAAAGTCTGAGCTTTTAGTTTTGTCTGTGGGCCATTAGTTAATTGAAATTGGTACCACCACGTAATCCCATATTTATGCGAGGACGATTTCAATCGGCTTATAATATAAGCCGGAAGAGAAGGTTTGTGGAGATGTGGGGGAGTAAATGAGTGTAACCAACTTCTCACCTGCAGGTATTTGAAGAAATCTTGAGTCCGAATCCCAAATCTCTCTTGCAGTTGAGAGAAGGACATCAAGACGTCGCCTACAAATAAATCGCCCACAGTAAAGAGCCCCTTTCGAATCCACTCCTCTAGGGAGACGTTAGGAATCGATGACATAAGAGCAGATAACGACAGGCAGGGGGCAGGTAAATTAATCTCTTCCGAAGAGAGCACTAGTTTATGCCATGAATCTAGGGTCGTTTTAATAGACTTACAGGATCCGGCCCTACCCCGAGCAGCAGACAGTGGTAACCAAAACAGATCAGGGACAGAAACAGCGTCTAAGCATGAAGCTTCCAGGATAACCCAAGGTTTCGGGCTCGAGGTGTCGAACCAGTCTCTAGACTGACTCATCAGACATGCAGCATGGTATTTTTCTATATCTGGGAAAGCTACCCCACCAGACAGTTTGGGCAGAATGAGAGTTTTTTTTGCAATTTTTGGTCTAGAGCCTCCCCACACATATCTGGTCAGGACCTGATTAAATTTATTATAGAAGAGTCTGGGAAGGGGCCTTGGTATAGCACGAAACAGGTACATTAATTTCGGCAACAGGACCATCTTGGCAGCAGCAATCCTGCCCAACCAAGACACCTCCTGTAGCATCCACTCCCCAGTCAGCTCCGCAAATGCTTTTAATAACGGGGCATAATTACACTCAATCAAATTATCTTCTCTAGTTAAATTAATTCCTAGATATCTCAAAGAGTAGGACTTCCAGGCATATTTGTACGAGTAATTCAACCTAGAGACCACAGTCGGGGTTATATTGAGTGGGAGGGCTTCAGTCTTATTTGTATTTAATTTATAAAAGGAAACATCCGAGTAAGTTTGTAGGACGTCATGAAGAACCGGCAAGGAAGCCTCGGGGGGTCAGAAAGACATAGCAAAATATAATCCGCAAACAAGCTAATTTTGTGGGAAATGCCCCCTATAACCGGGCCTCTAATCGAGTCCCGGGATCTAATGCAGGCAGCCAAGGGTTCTATCGCCAATGCAAAAATAAGAGGAGATAGCGGACAGCCCTGTCGCGTGCCATAAGAAATATTGAAGGGTGAAGAAAGGCATCCGTTAACAAAGACCCGCGCACTGGGTGTGGAGTAGAGAGCCAGGATAGAGTCTACGATCCTTCCAGAAAAGCCAAATTTGTCCAGAGTTAATCTCATAAAATCCCAGTTCAACCTATCGAACGCCTTTTCGGCATCCAGAGACAAAACTAGAAGGGGTTCTCCTCTACAGGCAGAGTGCTCAATGACATTAATCACCCTATACGCGTATTATCCGGGGCCTGTCTGTTTAAAACGAAGCCCACTTGATCGGGGTTGATAAGGGAAGGGAGAAGGGGACTGATACGGTTAGCAATTAATTTGGCATAGATTTTTAGATCCGTATTTAATAAAGCAATTGGTCTAAAATTTTGGACTGAGGTAGGGCTTTTTCCCGGTTTGGGAATGGTGATGATTTGAGCTTCCAGCATCTCTTTGGGGAAGTGGCCAGCCTCTGAGGCTTCATTAAACACTGTCAAGAGCACCGGGGCCAAGTTCTCCTTAAAGGATTTATAGAAACCAGAGGGGTAACCATCAGGTCCCGGGGCCCTATCTGCTGGAAGGGAGTCAATGGCCTTTTCAACTTCGGCTAAAGTCCAAGGCGCACTGAGTGAGCTACATGACTCCGACGACAGCGAGGGGAGAGGAAAGTTACTCAGAAAATTCTGAACATCTATGCCTGTAGGTTGAAAAGTAGAAGGATCCCCCCTTAGGTTGTATAATTTAGAGTAATAGGATGCAAAAACATTTGCAATTTCGTCAGGATCGTAAACTCTCTTACCCCTGTCTGTGTGAACAATATGGATTTTTTCTTTCGCCCTCTTACCCCTAAGCTTCCTCGCCAGTAATCTACCAGCTCTGTTGCCATAAACATAACATTTTTGGTTCAGTCTATGTAGGTTGCGTTGGACCTCCGCTAGATAGAAAACATTTACCGCCTCCCTTGCTTCTTTCAATGACTTAAGGAGGGCTTTGTCGTGCGGATGTGCCTTGTGAGAACTCTCCAGGGAAGCGACCGTGAGCTCAGCTTGTTCTAATTTCTTACGATATGCTCTTTTAAGCTTAGCCGCAGTTTGAATCGCTGTCCCTCGTGTTACTGCTTTGAGGGCGCACCAGAATTTGAAAATAGATGTCTCCCGAGGAGAGTTCTCAGAGAGGTAATGATCCAAGGTGGTTTGGATCGCCTGCGTGGTCTCTGGCTGAAGAAGGCTGAGTTTACCTAAGCGCCAGGGGGCCGGGGAAACCTTTCTACTATTTATGTCCCATTCGATGTATAGTGGGGAGTGATCCGACCAGGACATGGGGAGGATGGAGATTTTACGGATGGACTGTAGAGTCCACTTGTCTGCTAATGCTAGATCTATTCTAGAATAGGAGTCGTGCACCGGGGAGAAAAACGTGTAATCTCTGTCCATTGGATGTTTAACGCGCCAGAGGTCTAAGAGAT
This sequence comes from Pseudophryne corroboree, assembly GCF_028390025.1. Classification (NCBI taxonomy): domain Eukaryota; kingdom Metazoa; phylum Chordata; class Amphibia; order Anura; family Myobatrachidae; genus Pseudophryne; species Pseudophryne corroboree. The sequence goes on from NC_086445.1 coordinate 849,270,451, forward strand.
TATATTCCGCCAGTAGCTGGCTAAAGCCCTTTGCATTCCTATGGAGCTGACTGGAGAGCGAGGGCCGCTTGCTAGAGTTATCAACTAGAGGGTCCAGGGTCAAGTTAAAGTCCCCCATTAGGAGTAAAGCGCCCTTAGCCAATTGTTGCACCTTAGCGCAAAGTTTCCTGCAAAATGCTATTTGCTTGTTATTGGGAGCGTAGCAAGAAACTAATGTCACTTCTTTATTTTCAAGAGTGCCAACCAAAATTAGAATTCTCCCCTCAGGGTCGCAGTACTGCGAAGTAAGGGAAAACGCACAGTGTTGAGATATCAAGATTGCCACCCCCGCCTTCTTTGCTGGCCCGTTGGCTAGGTAGCAGTGGGGAAATCTCCCATTAGTAAACCTAGGAGGGGCTGATTTAATAAAGTGAGTCTCCTGGACGGCTATGATTTGAGCTTTAAGTTTATGGAAATAATTAAGTGCTAATCTCCTCTTGTGTGGGGAATTAAGACCCTTTGCATTTATAGAAACAATGTTAACCATTTTGTAGAGCTGTCGGGGATTGCATAACTATCGACAACCAACTGGCAAGTAAAAAATGTATGTAACGTTTCCGGACAAGTATAGAGGGAAAGGGAGAGAAAGGACACAAAAGATGAAGGATGACAGAAAGAAGAAACAGAACAATAACCCCTCTCGGGGGCACATGTGGACGCCTAACCATGGCGACTCAGAGTTAAACTGTGGGGGGTAGTGGTCAATCTTCCCGCACCCGAACCAAGATTAAACAAAGTGTAGTTCCTCGGCACTCCATCTCTGGTCCCCCCGACCGCCACCGGAATTAAAGGAGACTCGGGTAGAGTTCCTAGCCGACAGAAAAATGCGGGCGGCAGACGGGGCAGCAGAGACAGGCAACTAACAGTAAATCGGCAAAGAGAAGGCATCACTGAAAAACATGCTAATAACACACAGCTATCACATAGACACCCACCTCAAACAGTTGCCAAGGAACTTGTGCAACGTAGGAAATACGACACTACAGACCAATCAGAAAACATGAAATCAATGCAAGTGTAGTAAGTCAAACAATACTCAAAGTTCTGCAGCCGAAGAGGCCCAGTCCCGCTGAAGGCCCCGCTCGGGAGAGGTGTGTGTAGAAGAACTTGCAGAGTTCCATGATGCTAGGATCTTTTTACCCTCCTCGACATTCGTTATGACAACAATAGAACCTTCTCAGGAGATAAGCAACTTAGTGGGATATCCCCATCTGTATAGAATGTTCTCTTTACGTAGCACTGATGTGATGGGGTAAAGAGAGCGCCGTTTCGCTAAAGTTGCGGGGGACAGGTCTCCGAATATCTGAAGTGAACCCAAAGCCTCCGATGCAGTATCCGAGGGTCTAGCAGCTTTCAAGATCGCCTCCTTCATGTGGAAGTTGTGTAACCTCATAAGGACATCCCGGGGGACCCCGTCAGGAGCGTTCCTGGCTTTAGGGAGCCTATGGATACGGTCAAGTAGAAAGTCAGCTGAACGGAACGAAGGAAGGAGTTTGCTGAAGAGGTCAACTGCAAAATCTTTTAAAGCGCTATTAGCGACGGCTTCCGGGACACCACGTAGCTTTATGTTGTTACATCTCGCTCTGTCTTCAATATCCGAGAGTTTGTACCTTAGTGCCGTGACCTCATTTTGGAGCAGATCATGAGAAGAGATCAGGTCATTGTGCGACGACGCCACCTCACCCATTTTCGTTTCTAGGTGGTCGGTGCGGCCACCTATCTCGTCGATAGATCTCTGACATTCCTTCATAGTCGCTCTGAATTCTGCCGCGACTTCATCCTTAAATTGTGTCAGGAGATCTTTCATAGCACCCACCGTAAGCGAGTCACCATCATTGATGGAGCGGGGATGTGCTGTGGTAGGGGCAGACATGTCTCTAGATGGCGAGGGCACCGGGACAGCAGGTTTAGAGGTACCACCCCATGCATCCTTTGTTTTAGCGGCCTGAGGAGAAGGTTTAAAGAACGCCACCTGGGAGACAGTTTTAGCGGCCTTATATTTCTTGGGAGGCATGGCAGCGCTGAATGACAGAAGTAGAGGAATGGGAGGCACACGGCTTCTGGGGTATCAATCGAGGAGGGGTCCACGCAAAAATCAAGTCATATCATGTCATAGGAGCATTCGGGTGTAGGCAGAGTTATCTGAGAGCGATCACTTCATAATATCTTGGCTATTCAACCATAAGGACATCACGGCCGATCGTCTCGGCGGGTGACGGGATATCTGCGATCCTATAAATTCTGCAGAGCAATATGTATTTTATATCCAGCACACTGTATGAAAAATGTGTGCTATTACACCCAGAGGCCACTAGATGGTAAAGTTGCAGTATAGAATATTAGTGCCAAGTAAAATGCTATTTTTCCCCTCACAGGTGTATGTGCACAAATCTCTCAACAGGGGCCCCAGAGTGGGAGCAGGGGGAGAACAGTGCCAGAGGGCCACCAATCCTGGTGTAGCCCTAATCCAGAGACCCCCACAGATACACAGGCACACAGATACCTCAGGTAAAGCTTCTTCAGTTGAATCCAAGATGGCCGCCGCTTCTCCCTGGGCCTCGGATCTACTGCTCCCTCCTGCTGTCAGGCGTCTCCCTGACCTGCTGCCCTAGGGGGTATCCACCCAGGGGGGCAGGGGAAGGCTCCTTGATGGTCCGGCGCTCCTGTGTGGGGTCCGCGCCGCTTCCCGGCACCACGTCTCCGCCGTGGAGCTCGAATCGCGGGCGCCGGGAGTACGCGAGTCCCCGGCTTCCGGGGATGTATAGGCCGCAACCTGCGAGAGCAGTGAAAACTACCTACCCTTTGCCATTGATTTCAGTACTTTTTGATCAGTTACGCTCTGCCGTTATCTTCTCAAAAATCGATCTTAGAGGAGCTTACAACCTCATCCGAATAAGATCTGGGGATGAGTGGAAGACGGCTTTCAGCACTCAGTCGGGTCACTATGAATACCTGGTGATGCCGTTTGGGCTGTCAAATGCTCCTGCGGTATTTCAAGACCTCATCAATGATGTTCTTCGTGACTTCCTTGGGAAGTTCGTAGTCGTTTATTTAGACGACATTTTGATATATTCTGAGTCTATGGAACAACATATTACCCAGGTGCGTCTGGTCCTTCAAAAACTACGGGAGAATCATTTATACGCTAAGCTTGAGAAATGTGATTTTCACATCACAGAAGTGTCCTTCTTAGGGTATATTATTTCTCCCCAGGGATTTTTCATGGAACCGAAAAAACTCCAGGCCATCCTTAATTGGGCGCAACCCACAAATTTAAAAGCAATTCAGCGCTTTTTAGGGTTTGCAAATTATTATAGGCGGTTCATTCATACCTTTTCTGATCTGGTCGCTCCTATAGTAGCATTGACTAAAAAAGGAGCGGATCCTTCCAATTGGTCGCCTGAAGCTGAGTCTGCCTTTCGGGCCTTGAAGCAGGCCTTTGTCTCGGCTCCTGTCCTCAGACACCCTAATCCGGAGCTCCCCTTTATTGTTGAGGTTGATGCCTCAAAGGTTGGAGTGGGGGCTATCCTTTCTCAGGAAGATCCGGAGTCTCAGGAATTACATCCTTGTGCCTTCATGTCCAGGAAATTCTCCTCCGCAGAATCCAACTATGACGTTGGTAATCGAGAATTACTGGCAGTTAAATGGGCTTTCGAGGAGTGGAGGCATTGGCTGGAGGGAGCTAGGCATACTATTACAGTATTTACTGACCATAAGAACCTGCAGTATATTGAGTCAGCTAAACGGCTTAATGCTCGGCAGGCACGTTGGGCATTGTTTTTTACTCGTTTCAGGTTTATTATCACCTTTAGGCCTGGTTCCAAGAATACGAAAGCTGATGCCCTGTCACGTTGCTTTCTTCCGGTTCACAATAACAATCCTGTTACTACCCCCATAGTTCCATCATCTGTCATCCGGGCAGGCCTCACACAGGATTTATTTACTCAGTTAACTCAGCTTCAACAGCAGGCTCCTAGACTTACTCCTGCTGGTCGTCTCTTTGTCCCTGAATTTTTGAGAGGCACTGTTTTAGCGGAGTTTCATGACAACAAAGTCTCTGGGCATCCAGGTATCACAAAGACCTTGGAGTTAGTCTCTCGCTCGGTGTGGTGGCCTAGTCTTTCTAAAGACGTAAGGGAATTTGTCCATTTCTGTCAGGTTTGTGCACAGCATAAGGTCCTTCGTTCGTTGCCGATCGGGCAACTCATACCTTTAGCCGTTCCTCTCAGGCCATGGTCTCATATATCCATGGATTTCGTGGTGGACCTTCCCCTTTCAGCCGGATTTCGAGTCATTTGGGTGGTAGTGGATCGTTTTAGTAAGATGGCTCATTTCATTGCTCTTCCCCGATTACCCTCTGCTCAAGGGTTGGCAGTCTTGTTTCTCCGTCATGTGTTCAGGCTCCATGGGTTGCCCAGGGATATTGTCTCTGATCGGGGTCCGCAATTCATTGCCCGTTTCTGGAAACGTTTTTGTGCCTCATTAAATATGAAACTCTCGTAAACATCTGGGTACCATCCACAATCTAACGGGCAAACCGAACGAGTCAACCAGTCATTAAAACAATATTTACGCTTGTATTCGGCCAAACTCCAGAATGATTGGTCTGAATTTCTTCCTTTAGCCGAGTTTGCTTATAATAACTCTTGTCATTCTTCCACCAAGGAGTCCCCATTCTTTTCAGTCTTTGGTTTTCATCCTGGAGCCAACTCTTTTTTCCATCATTCTCCAGTCTCCTCGTTGACCTTAACCTCCCATCTCAGAACAATTTGGAGAAAAGCTGCCTTCCGAGAGAAGAAATTTTCTGATAGGCTCCGACGTCCTTGCACTTTTAAGGTGGGAGATAAGGTGTGGTTGTCAACTCGCAACATCAAGCTCCGACAACCCTCGGCTAGATTGGGACCCAAATTTATTGGACCATTCCTTATCGTTAAGAAGGTCAACCCAGTTGCCTTTCGGCCACGCTTGCCGAGATCTCTCAGAATTGGCAATACTTTTCACTGTTCCCTTTTGAAACAGTATTTTTCTTCCAGGAGATTTCCTCGGAGGACTTCCCAGGGTAGATCTCCGGTGGATGTTCAGGGGCAACAAGAGTTTTTGGTGGAGAAGGTTTTAGATTCAAAAGTTTCTCGGGGCCGGCTTTATTTTTTGGTTCATTAGAAAGGTTATGGTCCGGAGGAAAGGTCTTGGGTCCTGGATAAGGATCTACATGCCCCTAAACTCAAGAGATTATTCTTTCAGGAATTTCCTCAGAAACCTGGCTTTAGGGGTTCTTTAACCCCTCCTCAAGGGGGGGGGGGTACTGTCAGGTGCCGCAGTCCACGGCGTCGCTCGGTCTGTTTCCGAGCGACGACCGCGGCCGCTGCACCTTCCTCCCTCCCCGCCCGGCGCCTAGCAACGCTAGGACGCCGTGCGCGCTGAGCTGCCGGGTCCCTAGCAACGCTAGGACGCCGTGCGCGCCGAGCCGCCGGGTCCATAGCAACGGGGACGCCACAGGCGGACCGCGTTCCCCGTTGCAGTAATTAATTAGGCACACACATTTTCTCTGGTCGTGCAGCAAGGCAGCTGCACGACATTTTGGGTAATTAGGCTCTGTACTCTTATTGGAGGATTCCCTGTTAAATGCCTCCTCAGTGCCTCACACAAACGCCGGTGATAGCTTCCTGTTTGCTGTTCCTGCCCTGCAGAACTCTGTTCCTGTCAGCTGCATTTGGTGGATCTTGTTCCCTGCCCTCCTGTACCTTGGAGACCCGAAGCTGGTGCTGGGAATCCTTCTAGTCCTTGTGAACCTATTGCTGTCATCTAGAGTTCTCGCCCGGTTTCGTGAGTAGCGGCATCAGCCGCGTGTTGCTGCCTATGCCGCTTAGTACTTACTTCTTTGTATTGGTGCATTTGCGGAGGTTTCCGCTTTCACTGTCCTCCCTGGAGCTCGGCGGTGCCGTGTGGGGAAGTGGACAGTGGTTTTCTTTGTAGTCCTTTTCCTTTGGCGGCGTGCCGCGCATACTTTTAGTTTTAAGCTAGCCAGTAGCCCCTGGCCTTGTTGTTCAGTTAGAGGGCCCCTTGTTATTACCCTGTCTCAGTTCACTCTTTGTCTCTCCTTAAGACCTGAGGGGGCATCGGAGTTGGGCAGACTAAATCCGCCCTTCAAACGCGGCTGCCATGGGCCCAAGAAACCATAGTCTCGCAAGAGTGAATTGACAGCACGGGTAAAACAACGGAGGTAGGGTGCCAGGGGCTATTCCCATTCCGTTTCCCTCTCCCAGCATAACGTCCTGCTGCTCAGGTCTCACCGTATAAGACCTTCCCTGTCCTGAGCTTCAGGATCGTAACAAGTAGGAGGACAGTTCATAATTTTGCTGACCACCAGTATATAATATATAGCAGTACGGTACAGTAGGCCATTGTTATTGATATATTACTGGCATATAATTTCACACATTAAAAAATGGAGAACAAAAATGTGGAGGGTAAAATAGGGAAAAATCAAGATCCACTTCCACCTCGTGCAGAAGCTGCTGCCACTAGTCATGGCCGAGACGATGAAATGCCATCAACGTCGTCTGCCAAGGCCGATGCTCAATGTCATAGTCGAGAGCATGTAAAATCCAAAAAACAAAAGTTCAGTAAAATGACCCAAAAATCAAAATTAAAATCGTCTGAGGAGAAGCGTAAACTTGCCAATATGCCATTTACGACACGGAGTGGCAAGGAACGGCTGAGGCCCTCTCCTATGTTCCTCATGACTAGTGGGTCAGCTTCACATGAGGATGGAAGCACTCATCCTCTCGCTATAAAAATGAAAAGAGTTAAGCTGACAAAAGCACAGCAAAGAACTGTGCGTTCTTCTAAATCACAAATCACCAAGGAGAGTCCAATTGTGTCAGTTGCGATGCCTGACCTTCCCAACACTGGACGGGAAGAGGTGGCGCCTTCCACCATTTGCACGCCCCCTGCAAGTGCTGGAAGGAGCACCCGCAGTCCAGTTCCTGATAGTCAAATTGAAGATGTCACTGTTGAAGTACACCAGGATGAGGATATGGGTGTTGCTGGCGCTGAGGAGAAAATTGACCAGGAGAATTCTGATGGTGAGGTGGTTTGTTTAAGTCAGGCACCCGGGGAGACACCTGTTGTCCGTAGGACGAAAATGGCCATTGGCATGCCTGGTCAAATTACAAAAAAATTACCTCTTCGGTGCGGAATTATTTTAACAGAAATGCGGAAAACAGGTGTCAAGCCGTGTGTCGCCTTTGTCAAGCTGTAATAAGTAGGGGTAAGGACGTTAACCACCTCGGAACATCCTCCCTTATACGTCACCTGGAGCGCATTCATCAGAAGTCATTGACCAGTTCAAAAACTTTGGGTGACAGCAGAAGCAGTCCACTGACAACTAAATCCCTTCCTCTTGTAACCAAGCTACTGCAAACCACACCACCAACTCCCTCAGTGTCAATTTCCTCCTTAGACAGGAAAGCCAATAGTCCTGCAGGCCATGTCACTGTCAAGTCTGACGAGTCCTCTCCTGCCTAGGATTCCTCCGATGCATCCTTGAGTGTAACGCCTACTGCTGCTGGCACTGCTGTTGTTGCTGCTGGGAGTCGATCGTCATTCCAGAGGGGAAGTCGGAAGACCATTTGTACTACTTCCAGTAAGCAATTGACTGTCCAACAGTCTTTTGCGAGGAAGATGAAATATCACAGCAGTCATCCTGCTGCAAAGCGGATAACTCAGGCCTTGGCAGCCTGGGCGGTGTTAAACGTGTTTCCGGTATCCACCGTTAATTCACAGGAAACTAGAGAATTGCTTGAGGTACTGTGTCCCCGGTACCAAATACCATCTAGGTTACACTTCCCTAGGCAGGCGATACAGAGAATGTACACAGACGTGAGAAAAAGTGTCCTCAATGTCCTAAAAAATGCAGTTGTACCCACTGTCCACTTAACCACGGACATGTGGACAAGTGGAGCAGGGCAGACTAAGGACTATATGACTGTGACAGCCCACTGGGTAGATGTATTGCCTCCCACAGTAACAACAGCGGCGACACCAGTAGCAGCATCTTGCAAACGCCAACTCGTTTCTAGGCAGGCTACGCTTTGTATCACTGCTTTCCATAAGAGGCACACAGCTGACAACCTCTTACGGAAACTGAGGAACATCATCGCAGAATGGCTTACCCCAATTAGACTCTCCTGGGGATTTGTGACATCGGATAACGCCACCAATATGCGTGCATTACATCTGGGCAAATTCCAGCACGTCCCATATTTTGCACATACATTGAATTTGGTGGTGCAGAATTCTTTTAAAAACGACAGGGGCGTGCAAGAGATGCTGTCGGTGGCCTGAAGAATTGCGGGCTACTTTCTGCATTCAGCCACCGCGTGCCGAAGACTGGAGCACCAGCAAACACTCCTGAACCTGCCCTGCCATCATCTGAAGCAAGAGGTGGTAACAAGGTGGAATTCAACCCTCTATATGCTTCAGAGGATGAAGGAGCAGCAAAAGGCCATTCAAGCCTTTACAGCTACCTACGATATAGGCAAAGGAGGGGGAATGCACCTGACTCAAGCGCAGTGGAGAATGATTTCAACGTTGTGCAAGGTTCTGCAACCCTTTGAACTTGCCACACGTGAAGTCAGTTCAGACACTGCCAGCCTGAGTCAGGTCATTCCCCTCATCAGGCTTTTGCAGAAGAAGCTGGAGAGATTGAAGGAGGAGCTAAAACAGAGCGATTCCGCTAGGCATGTGGGACTTGTGGATGGAGCCCTTAATTCGCTTAACCAGGATTCACGGGTGGTCAATCTGTTGAAATCAGAGCACTACATTTTGGCTACTGTGCTCGATCCTAGATTTAAAACCTACGTTGTATCTCTCTTTCTGGCAGACACAAGTCTGCAGAGGTTCAAAGACCTGCTGGTGAGAAAATTGTCAAGTCAAGCGGAACGTGACCCGTCAACAGCTCCTTGTCAGGTCTCTAGGTTTGTCTGTCCCCGGTGGGGGCGCTAGTGGGTCAGTGTTGGTCTGATGGATAAAACGTGGAGGCAATATAATAGTCCTGCGCATAGGCGCTGATGTTTTATTGTTCTGAGCAGATCAGGTAATACAGTATAAACAGAAAACCGGTAATGGAATGACAATAAATGATAACTGGATTTAAATAGCAGAGGTCTCTTGCAATTGAAATGTGAAACAACAAAACTGAAGGCAGATGAGATAACTAAAGTCCAATAGTACTTGATAGCACACAGTCTCGGTATAACGTAAGATAAAGTAACTTGAAAGGCAGAACTCCGGTATGTAAGAGAAACACTCAGTCTCTATAAAGCACACAAGTCCAGATAGCTTTACTAGGTTCAAGCAGGAAACAGTCTCTAAGCCATCAATAGTAATACTGCTGAAATGCACAGATGGAATACAGATAGCCAGTGTACAAGTGAAATGGTAATACGAACACCTGAGGAGAGTCTCTGCTGCTGGTGATTGTGACTGAATGGAATTGGAGTCCGGAGTTAACAGGAGAGCTATGAGAATGAAGACTGGAACAAATGGAAGTAACCACAGGGATCGCTGGAAACAGGAACCAGAAGAACTAAGGCACACGGTGTGTGACTTGTCCGATGCAATGTGAGAGAGCCACAAGCTGGAAGTTATACCTCCTGCCCAGCAGTGATTGGACACAAACTGCAGGCGGAGATACAAGCCGGATTGAACATCAGAATCAGCTGCGTGCAGGTGCCATGGTAACGACCACACAGGCTGGACTTCGGCACGCCGCAAAACCCACACAGGACCAGACTCAGGAATACTCAGCAATGTGAAATAGAACGCTCGCGGATTCTACACCCACGCAGCCGCAACTGGGGCCAAGACCTCCGGAGGCCCGCACACCAGCGCGCTGGTAAGTGAGACGTAGCAGAGCACCGATTCCTGACAGTACCCCCTCCTTTATGGGTGAGCACCGAACACCCACGAGGCTAGGCAGGGAAGAGTCTGTGGAAGGCTTGGATCAGACGTGGAGCATGTACATCCGTCGCGTCGACCCAACTTCTCTCTTCAGGACCATATCCAGACCAGTCAATGAGATATTGCAGATGACCATAATGATGTCGAGAGTCTAATATCTTTTCCACCTCGTATTCCACGCCCCGATGAGTTCGTACCTTTGGAGCTGCTGGAAGCGTTCTCTGGAAACGATTGAGAATTAGTGGTCTGAGGAGAGAAATATGGAATGAGTTGGGTATTTTCAAAAAAGCAGGCAGTTTCAATTTATAAGCCACCGGATTAATAACACTTTCTACTGGAAAAGGTCCAATAAACCGTGGAGCAAACTTCATTGAGGGGACTCTGAGCCGGAGATTACGGGTAGATAACCAGACCTTATCGCCCGGTTTCAAACTAGGAACTGCTCGCCTCTTCCGATCAGCGAACATTTTATACCGTTGAGAAACTTTCTTAAGAGATGAATGGATCTCTTTCCAAATTTGAGCGAACCGCTGAAGAGCAGAAGTAGCCGCAGGTACATCTATGGCAGGTAATTCTTGAAAATCTGGTACTCTAGGATGCTGACCATGAACTGCGAAAAAAGGATTTGTATCAGTTGAAGTATGATAACAGAAATTATGAGCAAACTCCGCCCATGGCAACAATTCTACCCAGTCATCCTGTGAAGAAGAGATATACAGTCTCAAATAGGTCTCAAGTTCTTGATTTACCCTCTCTGTCTGCCCATTTGTTTGAGGATGATAGGCCGTAGAGAACTTCAGTTTTACCTGTAGTGCTGAACACAGAGCCCTCCAAAACTTGGCCACAAATTGTACTCCTCGGTCAGATATGATTTCTGTTGGAAGTCCATGTAACCTGAATATTTCACGAAGAAACAACTGAGCCAACTTTGGAGCAGAGGGTAATCCCATGAGTGGAATGAAGTGTGCCATTTTTGAAAACCTATCGACTACTACCCAGATGGTGTCATACCCTTTGGATGGAGGGAGATCAGAAATAAAGTCCATCGACAAATGGGACCAGGGGCGCCTAGGAATGGAACTGGGTATCAATTGGCCTGCGGGAGCCTGACGAGAATTTTTATGCTGAGCACATTTAGGACATGAAGCTATGAACTCTTGAATGTCTACCTTCATACGAGGCCACCAATACGTTTGAGACAGAAACTTAAAAGTCTTTAGGACCCCAGGATGACCAGTAAACTTGGACGTATCAGCCCAAGACAGAAGGTTTGGACGAAGCTCCGGAGAGACAAACATCTTGCTTGGAGGCGGGACTTGCGACATCCCTGTAGCTGCAAAAACCACCGGATTTAATACTGGTCGAGCAGCCTGTTCTGCAGATTCCTCGTTTGAGCTCATGGAGCGAGACAAAGCATCCGTTTGACATTTTGTGAGCCCGGTCTAAACATCAACTTAAAATCAAAGCGAGAAAAGAATAGAGCCCACCTTGCTTGCCGAGGATTCAGACACTGCGCGGCTTTCAAGTAGAGAAGGTTCTTGTAATCCGTGTAGATGGTAATGGGAAATCTCGTACCCTCCAGCAGATACCTCCATTCTTCAAGGGCCAATTTGATTGCTAACAACTCCTGGTCACCGATGGTATAGTTCATTTCTGCAGACGAGAACCTACAAGAAAAAAACCCACAGGGGTGAGTCTTACCATCACTGCCAACCTGGGACAGGACTGCGCCCACGCCAACCGTTGAAGCGTCCACTTCCAAGATGAAGGCTTTACTGACATCCGGCTGCTGTAACACAGGAGCTGAAATAAAAGCTTGTTTTATTTTGTGAAAAGCGGACAGCGTGTCGTCAGACCATTGGGAAGGATTTCCCCCTTTCCGGGTAAGGCAGGTAATTGGAGCTATTAGCGTGGAAAAGCCTTTAATAAACTTTCTGTAGTAATTAGCGAAGCCAATGAAGCGTTGAACTGACTTGAGTGTCGTTGGAAGAGACCAGTTTTCTATAGCTTCCAGTTTAGCTGGATCCATTTGAAGATCTGTTCCGGAAATTATGTATCCTAAGAAAGATATTGAAGAAGCTTCAAATGTGCATTTGGACAACTTGCCATACAGATGATTCCGTCAAAGACGTTGCAGAACCTCCTTCACCTGTTGGCGATGAGAGACTAAATCACGGGAGAATATCAAGATGTCATCGAGGTAAACCACCACACATTTTTACAGGAGATCTCTAAACACTTCGTTGACAAAGTTTTGAAACACGGCAGGGGCATTACTTAAACCGAAGGGCATCACTAGATATTTATAGTGGCCGTCACGAGTATTGAAGGCGGTTTTCCACTCATCACCACTTCGAATCCTGATAAGGTTGTATGCCCCGCGAAGATTCAGTTTCGTGAAGATGGAAGCCCCTCTAACTCTGTCAAACAGCTCTGTGATAAGAGGTAACGGGTAGCTATTCTTGATCGTGATATCATTTAAACCCCGATAATTGATACAGGGGCGAAGTCCTCTATCTTTCTTCTTGACGAAAAAGAATCCAGCACCAGCTGGGGAAGTGGATGGAAGGATGAAACCTTTCTGTAAATTTTCCTTTATGTATTCACTCATGGCTTGAGTTTCTGGGACTGAAAGAGGGTATGTACGCCCTATAGGCGGCTTGCTCCCTGGAACCAGATCGATGGGACAATCCCACTCTCGATGGGGAGGCAAGACATCCGCTGCTTTCTCACTGAAGACGTCAATGAATTCCTGATAGGCCTCCGGGAGGCCAGACTGAGACTTTACACCAGAAGACTTTATTGGGAACACTTGAGCCAGACAAGACTGACGACAGGAGGAACTCCATGATGTTAACTGCAATGTGGACCAGTCAGATTGCGGATTGTGCAGTTGGAGCCAAGGCATACCCAGTACTATCTCATAGCCCGCTTTGGGTATAACCAGGAACTCAATGAGCTCAGAATGCAGGAAGCCTACTCCTAGAACTACCGGCTTGGTTTGCTGAAAGATGGAACCTTCAGAAATATGGCTTCCGTCCACGGCCGTGAGATAAACTGGACGACACAGCTTAGTCACTGGGAGATGCAGTCTATCCACTGCAGCTTGCGTGATAAAATTCCCAGCAGCACCACAATCCACTAAGGCAGACAAAGATTGGAGTCCCTCAGACCTTTCCAAGGTGACAGGTAATATAAGATCCTGAGATGAAGGAGCTTTATTCAAAAGCCCTAACTTGACTCCTCCTCTACAAGTTAGGACCTGGCGTTTCCCGGCCGAGCAGGGCAGGAACCAATCAAATGACCAGCAGTAGCACAATAGAGATACAGTCTTTCCTTTAATCTTCTGGACCGCTCCTCAGGTGTTAAACGAGATTTGTTTACCTGCATGGGTTCATCAGTAATAATAGGTTGAGACTGTACAGGAGGCATAGCTCGGTGCTTGCGAAGATCACCTCGAGAGCGTTCACAGGTCCGCTCGCGTAGACGTAGGTCCAATTTGACACATAGGGAAATTAGAGCTTCCAGTTGCTCTGGTAAATCTCGAGTAGTCAGTTCATCCTTGATGCGGTCAGACAGACCATGCCAGAAGGCGGTAACCAATGCCTGGTTGTTCCACTTCACCTCCGATGCCAATGTCTGGAACTGGATAACGTACTGACCCACAGTACGTGTTCCCTGGCGGATCTGAAGGAGGTCAAAAGAAGCAGAGGTTGTACGCCCAGGTTCGTCAAAGATGCGTCGGAATGCGGCAACAAATTCAGTATAGTTGTTCAATATTGCATCTGCTCGCTCCCACAGCGGAGAGACCCAGTTCAAAGCAGAGCCAGCTAAAAGAGAAACAATATAAGCAACCTTTGTTCTAGGTGTTGGAAAGTTCTGTGGCTGCAATTCAAACTGAACTTCGCATTGGTTTAGAAACCCACGACACATCTTAGAATTACCATCAAATTTACTCGGAGTAGGAAGATGGATGTGAGACATTGAAACAGGAGCAACTGGAGAACTGGAAACTGAGGATCCTGGAGCAGGAACTGTAACTGAAGAGGACACTGGGGAAACTGGAATTGGAAGTGATTGTTGCAAAGTATCTAATCGTAAAGACATTCCTTGCAGGAATTGCATAATCTGCTGCTGCGCAGCCTCTTGACCATCCAGTCGTGACACTAGGTCTTGGAGTGTCCCTGACCCCACACTCTGACCACCGTCCGGGTCCATGGGCCTCGGACAAACTGTCAGGTCTCTAGGTTTGTCTGTCCCCGGCGGGGGCGCTAGTGGGTCAGTGTTGGTCTGATGGATAAAACCTGGAGGCAATATAATAGTCCTGCGCATAGGCGCTGATGTTTTATTGTTCTGAGCAGATCGGGTAATACAGTATAAACAGAAAACCGGTAATGGAATGACAATAAATGATAACTGGATTTAAATAGCAGAGGTCTCTTGCAAATGAAATGTGAAACAACAAAACTGAAGGCAGATGAGAGAACTAAAGTCCAATAGTACTTGATAGCACACAGTCTCGGTATAACGTAAGATAAAGTAACTTGAAAGGCAGAACTCCGGTATGTAAGAGAAACACTCAGTCTCTATAAAGCACACAAGTCCAGATAGCTTTACTAGGTTCAAGCAGGAAACAGTCTCTAAGCCATCAATAGTAATACTGCTGAAATGCACAGATGGAATACAGATAGCCAGTGTACAAGTGAGATGGTAATACGAACACCTGAGGAGAGTCTCTGCTGCTGGTGATTGTGGCTGAATGGAATTGGAGTCCGGAGTTAACAGGAGAGCTGTGAGAATGAAGACTGGAACAAATGGAAGTAACCACGGGGATCACTGGAAACAGGAACCAGAAGAACTAAGGCACACGGTGTGTGACTTGTTGTCCGATGCAATGTGAGAGAGCCACAAGCTGGAAGTTATACCTCCTGCCCAGCAGTGATTGGACACAAACTGCAGGCGGAGATACAAGCCGGATTGATTACCATGGCACCTGCGTGCAGGTGCCATGGTAACGACCACACAGGCTGGACTTTGGCACGCCGCAAAACCCACACAGGACCAGACTCAGGAATACTCAGCAATGTGAAATAGAACGCTCGCGGATACTACACCCACGCAGTCGCAACTGGGGCCAAGACCTCCGGAGGCCTGCACACCAGCGCGCTGGTAAGCGAGACGTAGCAGAGCGCCGATTCCTGACACTCCTCCTTTTATTATTATTATTATTATCCTTTATTTATATGGCGCCACAAGGGTTCCGCAGCGCCCGATTACAGAGTACAAATGCACATAAAAAATAGGAAAACAGTGACTTACAGTTGAATACAATATAGGACAAGTACAGGGCAACTAAGCATAACTACACCAGTAAACATAGAGATAAGTTCCAGGTGGTCAAAAAACTGTGGGATCTGGGCAGTTGAGGATTATTAAAGTAAGAAAAGTATAAGCACATGAGGGAAGAGGGCCCTACTCGTGAGAGCTTACATTCTAAGGGGAGGGGTAGACAGACAGGGATGACACAGATGGGGTACATAGAGAGCGTGGAACAGAGGGTTATGTTGAGATTTGGCTAGGTTTGGTAAAGAAATGGGTCTTAAGAGCCCGTTTGAAGTTTTGTAGAGAGGTGGAGAGTCTGAGGGGGAGAGGTAAAGAATTCCAGAGAAATGGAGCAGCACGTGAAAAATCTTGGAGATAGGAGTGGGAGGAAGTAATCAGAAGACAGGAGAGACGGCGTGCATTAGCAGAGCGAAGAGGACGGGTGGGAGAGTAAAGGGAGATAAGGTCAGAGATGTAGATGGGAGAGGAGTGGGTGAGGGCTTTGTAAGTGAGTGTGAGAAGTTTGAATTGGATTCTGAAAGGGAAGGGAAGCCAGTGGAGGGCCTGTAGGAGTGGGGAGGTAGACGTAGTGCGTTTGGTGAGGAAGATGAGCCGGGCAGCAGCATTGAGGATAGATTGGAGTGGAGAGAGGTGATTGTCAGGGAGGCCAGTTAAGAGGAGATTACAGTAGTCCAGTCTGGAAATAATCAGTGAGTGAATAATGATCTTAGTGGCATCCTGTGTGAGAAAAGGTCTGATTCTAGAAATGTTTTTGAGATGAAAATGACAGGTTTGTGAGAGGTGCTGAATGTGTGGTTTGAAGGAGAGGGAGGAGTCAAGGATTACGCCAAGACAGCGTACTTGGGGGCTAGGGGAGATAGTTGTGCCATCAATGGATAATGAGATTGTGGGAGGTGAGGCTGTGCGGGAGGGTGGGAAGATGATCAGCTCAGTCTTAGACATGTTGAGTTTAAGAAAGCGCTGAGACATCCAGGAAGAGATAGCAGAAAGACAGTTTGAGGTACGAGTGAGGAGAGCCGTGGAGAGATCAGGGGAGGAGAGGTAGATTTGAGTGTCATCAGCATAGAGGTGATATTGGAAGTTAAAAGAACTAATGAGTTCACCTAAAGAGGACGTATAGAGAGAGAAAAGGAGAGGACCAAGAACAGAGCCTTGGGGGACACCAACAGTTAGTGGAAGTGGGGGGGAGGTAGCATCATGAGAGGAGACAGAGAAGGAACGATCAGAGAGGTAGGAGGACAGCCAGGAGAGGGCAGTATCACGCAGACCAAGAGAGTGAAGGATTTGCAGAAGGAGAGGATGGTCCACAGTGTCAAAAGCAGCAGAGAGGTCAAGAAGAATAAGCAGAGAGTAGTGGCCCTTAGATTTGGCTGCATGGAGGTCATTGCAGACTTTTGTGAGGGCAGTTTCAGTGGAGTGGAGAGAACGGAAACCAGACTGGAATGGGTCAAGCAGTGAGTGAGAGGAAAGAAAGGCAGTGAGGCGATTATAGACAATACGCTCAAGAAGTTTGGAGGCAAAGGGGAGGAGAGAGATGGGTCGATAGTTGGAGAGAGTGTTAGGATCAAGGGTAGGTTTTTTAAGAATAGGGGAGACAAGAGCATGCTTGAAGGCAGAGGGGACAGTGCCTGATGAAAGGGAGAGATTGAGAAGGTGGGCAAGATGGGAACAGGCAGAAGGGGAGAGGTAACGGAGGAGGTGGGAGGGGATAGGGTCGAGCGGGGAGGTTGTGGGGGGGGAGGAACAGATGAGGGCCATGACTTCCTTGCCAGATACATGGGAGAAAGATGTCAGAGTTGGTAAGAGGGAAGGGGAGGGGTGGCAAGGGATGGGTGGTGGCTGGTTGCTGGTCTGGTGGGAAGTGATATCCTGACGTATGGAGTCAATCTTGGATGTGAAATAAGTGGCAAAGTCAAGAGCAGACAATGAGGAAGGGAGAGGAGGTGGTGGTGGGCAGAGGAGGGAGTTAACAGTGGCAAAGAGGCGCCAGGGGTTGGAAGACTGTGTAGAAATGAGGATTTTGAAGTATGATTGTTTAGCAAGGGAAAGGGCAGTACTGAAGGATGAGAGCATGAATTTGAAATGGAGGAAGTCTGCTTTAGAGCGTGATTTCCTCCACTGTCGCTCGGCAGTACGTGAGCATTTTTGTAGGTATCTGGTGCATTTGGTGTGCCAGGGTTGAGGTGTTGATCTGCGAGGGTGAATAGTGGTTGGCGGAGCAACAGAGTCAAGGGCAGAAGTAAGAGATGCATTGTATAGGGATGTGGCTTGTTCAGGGCATGTGAGAGAGAGAAGAGGAGAGAGAAGGGAGTCAAACAGGGAGGACAGGGATGAGGTGTCAATAGCCTCAATGTTACGCTTCGTGATGGTAGCCTTAGGAGGGAGAGATGGGGAAGCAGAGATAGATAAGTTGAAAGAGAGCAAATGGTGGTCAGAGAGGGGAAAAGGGGAATTGGAGAAATCAGAAATATCACAGCGGTGAGTGAAAACCAGATCCAGTGAGCTCCCGTTCACATGGGAGGGTGAGGTGGTCCACTGGGAGAGACCAAGTGAAGAGGTGAGGTTAAGGAGTTTAGAGGCAGGTGATTTTGTGGGGTTATCGATAGGGATGTTGAAATCACCTAGAATAATGGAGGGAATGTCAGAAGAGAGGAAGTGAGGTAGCCAGGAAGCAAAGTTGTCAAGGAATTTGGAGGAAATGCCAGGTGGACGGTAAATTACAGCAACTCGAAGATTAGTAGGTTGGTAGAGGCGTAATGCATGGACCTCAAATGTAGAGAATGTAAGAGAAGGTTCTGGAGGTATAAGTTGGTATGTGTAGCTTGAGGGTAAAAGGATCCCAACACCACCCCCATGGCGACCCCCGGGTCGGGGTGTGTGTGAGAATGTGAGGCCCCCAGCAGAGAGAGCAGCAGGAGAAGTGGTGTCATGAGGAGTAATCCAGGTTTCTGTAATGGCCAGGAGGTGCAGGGACTTGGAAATGAAAAGGTCATGAGTGGGGGTCAGTTTGTTGCAAATAGATCTGGCATCCTTCACATTGTCCCGCAACTGGGGCTGCGAGGAAAAGGCTAAGAATTCCGAGCCCACCCGCTGGCGGTGATGCAGGGCAGTCTGGAGCGAGTGCTGACATCTGGTCCGGACTGAAGGACCTGCCAACGATTACTGACATGTCGACTACTGTCACTGCATATGATTCTATCACCGTTGAAAGAATGGTGGAGGATTATATGAGTGACCGCATCCATGTAGGCACATCAGACAGTCCGTACGTATACTGGCAGGAAAAAGAGGCAATTTGGAGGCCCTTGCACAAACTGGCTTTATTTTACCTAAGTTGCCCCCCCCCCCCCCCCCTCCAGTGTGTACTCCGAAAGAGTGTTTAGTGCAGCCGCTCACCTTGTCAGCAATCGGCGTACGAGGTTACTTCCAGAAAATGTGGAGAAGATGATGTTCATCAAAATGAATTCCTCCGTGGAGACATTCACCAGCAATTGCCTCCAGAAACTACACAGGGACCTGAGATGGTGGATTCCAGTGGGGACGAATTAATAATCTGTGAGGAGGGGGATGTACGCAGTGAAAGGGGTGAGGAATCGGAGGATGAGGAGGAGGTGGACATCTTGCCTCTGTAGAGCCAGTTTGTGCAAGGAGAGATTGATTGCTTTCTTTTTTGGTGGGGGCCCAAACCAACCAGTCATTTCAGTCACAGTCGTGTGGCAGACCCTGTCGCTGAAATGATGGGTTTGTTAAAGTGTGCATGTCCTGTTTATACAACATTTTGTAAATTTTTTGAAGTGCCATCCTGTGTGACACTGCAGTGCCACTCCTAGATGGGCCAGGTGTTTGTGTCGGCCACTTGGGTCGCTTAGATTAGTCTCACACAGCTACCTCATTGCACCTCTTTTTTTATTTGCATCATGTGCTGTTTGGGGACTATTTTTTAAATCTGCCATCCTGTCTGACACTGCAGTGCCACTCCTAGATGGGCCAGGTGTTTGTGTCGGCCACTTGGGTCGCTTAGCTTAGTCATCCAGCTACCTTGGTGCAAATTTTAGGACTAAAAATAATATTGTGAGGTGTTCAGAATAGACTGGAAATGAGTGGAAATTATGGTTATTGAGGTTAATAATACTATGGGATCAAAATGACCCCCAAATTCTATGATTTAAGCTGTTTTTGAGGGTTTTTTGTAAAAAAAACACCCGAATCCAAAACACACCCGAATCCGACAAAAAATTTTCAGGGAGGTTTTGCCAAAACGCGTCCGAATCCAAAACACGGCCGCGGAACCGAATCCAAAACCAATACACAAAACCCGAAAAATGTCCGGTGCACATCACTACTAGTAATAATGTGCAGGCTATTCTTGGTGCAGAGATAGAGAGAGCAGTTGGCTGAGAAGTTTACATGATTACTGTATTACAGTAATAACTACAACACAATTTTAATCCCAATGCATCCTTTTCACATGGTTGTAAGTGAATATCAAAAATTTGCAGTGAGGGAATAAAGCTCATGGATGTTAAAGTGGGACAGTTGAACTACCAAAACACATATATCACCTGTAACCTTCACACGTATCGCTGCACAGGAACCTGCCCTGCCTTTTGAAGAAGCTGCTCTACTGTGCAGCTATATGAGTTAAGGTTACAGGTGTACTATGCTATGCCTGGTGGACCCTGAATATACACTTCATGTTTCTGGACCCACGGGTAATAACAATTATAGCCAGACACCATTGCCCTACAGAGCTCGGTTTATTTCAGCCTCCGGTGGTCATCAGCTTGAGACGGAAGCAAACAGACCTACTAGCACTCTCACCGCCCGTTACGTCTCCCATTGCCCGGTAACTGCTTCCAGCAGCAGCGCTGATTGCAGCACACCAAGGATTTAGAGGCTACTAAGCTACTTATGGGCTCAGAGGTGAGATAACACATTTATATCTGGCTAAATTCATTCACTCCGGTGACATACAGTACCAGCGGGTCCGGCAGCCTGTATAAAAACTGAGTGCCACCACTGTTTCCTTATGAACTGATGACCAAGCGGTAATATATCCAATACCACTGGACACCTAGTGCACTCTGCAGTATCATTTTATTTAATTCTGTATTTCTTAAATTTATTCTGTGAGATATACCATGGTATTTTTATATGTCTGTTAAGTGTATTTATATATATTTATATACATCCTGACGAAAGTTTTTCAAATAAAACTAAAACGTTGATGATTGATAGGCTCTAATTGCCTTTATATTACTACTATTTAAAAAGTCCTGAGAGTGCCGCCAGCTTTTCTCCAACTTTAAATTCCACTTTTAGCGGTAAGGAGGGCACCCAGGCCAATACACTGCAACAAACGGAGTGCCGGCCACCACAGCATCTATATATATATATATATATATATATATATACCCCACGGGAGATTTATACATTTTAATTATATGTTATACATCTACACTCACTGTTGTCATATGTATTATTAAGCGCTACCTGGCTATTATATACTCTGTTAGTTTTAGATTGATATAGTTTCACCAAACCTATATGGGTCCATTTATTGTTCCAGATGAAATTCCGAAACAGACGAGCAATAGAGATAGAATCGCTATGTGACAAAAGGATAGGTAACACCTGAAGGGCATGCAACAGCTACGGAAGTAGACCATTCTCAAAGGTTTGCCCATCCCAATAAGACAACTGAAAATGGCTCCACTCCCCCCAAGTCAGTGCCAAGTTTAGATAGAATTCTCCAAATATTACAGTACATCTGTAAAGGTCATGAATTTTTTGGGAAGAATAATTTGACTATTCGCTCATTTAATTGTAAAATGAGCTGGCCAAGAGAGATTAGTAATACCACGCTTTAACTATAGGTCCACTGATTTATCAAAATTGATTAAAAAAATCCTGAAACAGGACCAAAGTTTTCCAAGTTATCCAGAAGTTGTCCCAGTGATAACCGAGGATTAGAAATATGTATAAGCACATCCTCAGCGAATGCTGTAAGTTTTACCTGCATGTCACCAACACCAATGCCCTCCAATTTAATGTAGGACTGAATTACCTGGAGCAAAGGATCTAAAGAAATGTTGAACAACAAAGAATAAAGGGGACACCTGCCATGAGGAGGTAAGGAGGGGCAGTATACAAGCATTTTCTACCAAATGAATGAAGTCAGAGCCAAAAGACAGAGGTGTCAAAGTCTCAAAAGAAACTGCCAAGAAAAGCCTTATGAGTGTCTAGTCTCAAACGCACATGGGATGCAGAAGGTTTAAAGTTCTACGCCACAACATATTATATTGTTGTGCGGATCCCCCTAACCGAATACATTTAGCTAATAAAACCTAACTGGTGAGGGGACAAAATAGAGGAAAATAACGATTGCAATCTGGTGACCATCATTTAGAGAGTAGCTTAAAATCAACATGTAAAAGCGTGATAGGCCTATCGGAATCCATAGAAGCAGGTCCCCATCCAGGTTTTGGGATCAAAGTAGGATGGGTCTATTTTTATGTAGAGTCATGAAGTTGTAGTTCTAACTGCCCCATTATTAATCTGGCCATAGGCTTACATGATGTGATGTAGAGACAAACAGTGGCAGTTGCTGAATCATTCCTGGAGATAATTATATATCAGGCTCTAGAAAGGGGGCGTGGTCACAGACAAACATCAGATAGAGAGGGGGTGCTCCCCCCCTGGTATCGCCCCTGGTAAAATAGCAGTGCTATTATGTAGTGTTAGGACTGCTGATATCAGAGAAGCCGTGAAGTGGCTCAGCAGCTAAACATGTTTTTGCAAACAGGTAATATTTTAGTGTGCTGGGGGGATACCAGGGGGGAAAGCACCCGCCCCCTCTCTGTCTGCTGTTTGTCTGTGACCCCTCCCCCTTTCTAGCACTTGATATATAATTATCTCCAGGAATGATTAAGCAACTGCCACTGTTTGTCTGCATGTGTGAGAAAGGCATTGAATGGGAGCAGTATTTGGAAGACATGCTGTTCCTTGTAGTGCTAATGGGAGATCCTGGGGGTGGCGCCTGGATAAGTAAGCTCTCTGTCTGGATGTGTTTTAGTAATAGCCTTTATCATGAGGCCTTACTGTAGACAAATCACATGGCCCTATTGGGCACTGCTATTATGTAGTGTTAGTACTGCTGATATCAGAGAAGCCATGAAGTGGCTCAGCAGCTAAACATGTCTTTGCAAACATGTGTGTCCAATTCTCTGAATTTCTATTACCAGATAGGTTCAGGTATCGTTACAGGTAATTTTTTTGTGTGCTGGGGGGATACCAGCGCCGTACAGTAACAGGACAATGGTGCAACTCACAGTGGAAGCTAAGTAAATTAGGTAGAAAAAATGTAGAGACTTGCCAGGTGTAGGCCGTGAGCTCTGGCTCTGTGATCCCTGTGTAGTGGGTCAAGAGCACAGCCACCCAGTGGGCTTGAGAGAGTTTCCTGACTGTGTGTAAGAATAACAGCATGATTCATAACTTTAGCTGATATTAGATGTAGAAAACCTGTCAAGCTGAGGAGATCAGTAATCAATGTTTGCATATAAGGCACCACAGATTTTACAGAGACAATAGGTATAGAGAGCCCTGCCCACGGGAACTTTCAATCTAGAAGGGATAGCCATGTGAGAGATTAGGAACTGTTAGCTGGGGCAGTTTTAAGTGAGGTGGAAAAGTTTATGGTAAGAATTTGGCATTTGACAAAAAGTTGAGAATTTACATGGTTACATGCCATTAGAGAAACCATTCTCAGCCCCTTATCAGTCCTCAATCGGGTCCATAACTGGAGGATGTGTGGTACACAGTGGAAAGAGAGTGGGTGGTGTGATGTATGTGAGCAGGGTGTGGGGTCCTGTTTAGACAACTGAGGATGTAAAAGACATTGGGACCTATACAGAGTCCTGGGATAGGGAAGATGTGAAAGGCAGTAAGGAAGACAAATAGAGAGGACAACAAGGGTCAGTGGGTACAAATTACACAGGGATGTGCAGTGGCGAGGGCAGTAGGACCAGATCATAGTAGTGTAGGGATTGTTAGGTAGGAAAGAAAAAGGAAGTGAAGCCATGGATTGCTAGGATAGGGTAAGAGGCAGAAAAAAAGTCACTTCATATTAAATTAGCAGGTGATGCAAGCATATCCAACACAAGGAAGTGGATTGCAATGGTCTCCATGACAGAGATCTGTTAATGGGAACACAGTGACCGATCAACTATGGTTTTGAGAGGGAGATGGAGAGGTTCCGTGTGGCTGTTGTTAAAGAGCTTAACAGATGGAGTTAAGTGGTTGCACTTACATCAATCAATGGGACAGTGCAGGGTCAGCTGTGGCTGCATAGCCTTTATGAGATAGAAGGGTCCAGGGGAGGACTTGAACTACTGAATGGTGACCTGAAACCTTCTGACTGCAGCACAGATTTCCATCTGGGTGCAACAGGAAAGCTCTGTTGCAATGCCCTCCTCCCTTTCTGTCTAATTCGTCACTGCAGTGCCGTAACCTTGCATTATAGGTCAGGGTGGTCCCGAATGATTTCAGACACCCTTGCACTGCACCCTCCACAGTGGACACTACGGCGGGATGTAATGCCGCCTGAGTACAGCGGCCATACGGGATGGTGGCCGAACTCTGACTTTTTTTTTTAAAGGGGCAATCGCTTACAAGGCAAAACCATGCCGCGTAAGTGATTGTCCCTTTAAAAAAAAGTCAGAGTTTGGCCGGCATCCCGCACGGCCTCCAGACTCGGGATGCCACCGTGTGGGCTATTTCACACACTGCGCGTGTGGCCGGACGGGAAACATATGGTATTCTAATGAATAATATAAGGTGTGGGGTCCTTTCACACAGCATGGCCCTGGCCCGGCTGCCGGTTTGAAGCTGGAAATATCCACTGAAAATTCCAGCTGCCAGGGACGTGCCATCCTTGTAAGCAGTAAACTGATTGTGTGAATGGGCACTTTCAATCACAACGGGGTTTCTTGCAGCCGCTGCTGCGCATGTGCACGCGCAGAGCATTAAACTCGGCTCAAAGCCGTTGTGTGTAAAAGGCACTGCCAGATGGCAAAAAGCCGGATAAAATTTGTCCGGCTCTTTGCCATCCAGTGAAAACCGGAGTGTGTGAACCAGGCCTATGTCCACTCAACATGATCACAATTCTCAGTACCATTTCTTGTGGCGGGCGAGCCGTGCAACCGCACGGGGCACTCTCCGCGGCACTTCTGTAGATCCTTGCTTCCCCCTCTTCCCGAGTACTCCTCTCGGGGGGCGGAGTTTCGTGGAATGACGCAATTGCATCGTGATGTCATGACGCAATCGCGTCATTCCGCAAAACTCTGCCCCTCCGAGCGGAGTACTGATGACAAGAGGAGGGGGAGCCAAGCTACTAGAAGGACGAGGCGGACGGCGTAAGGAAGGAGAGGCAGGCCGAAGAGCAGGAAAAATCTCTGCAAATGTGAATAAGTCTTTCTCTCACCCCCTCCCTCTCCCTTCCTTCCCCCCCACTTGACACTTGCCTGCCTAATGTGTACAATGGGGACACTTGACTGCCTAATGTGTAAAACGGGGACTCTTGCCTGCCATAATATGTAAAATGGGTACACTTGACTGCCGTGATGTGTAAAATGGGGACTCCTGCCTGCCGTGATGTGTAAAATGGGGACTCTTTCCTGCCTTTGTGTGTAAAATGTGGACTCTTGCCTGCGTAATGTGTAAAATGAGGACACTTGCCTGCGTAATGTGTAAAATGGAGACACTTGCCTGCGTAATGTATAAAGTGGTGACCCTTGCCTGCCTAATGTGTAAAATGGGGACTCTTGCCTGTTGTAATGTGTAAAATGGGGACTCTTGCCTGCCGTAATATGTAAAATGGGGACACTTGCCTGCCATAATGTGTAAAATGGGGACTCTTGCCTGCCGTAATATGTAAAATGGGGACACTTTCCTGCCGTGATGTGTAAAATGGGGACTCTTGCCTGCCGTAATATGTAAAATGGGCACACTTGCCTGCCGTGATGTGTAAAATGGGGACTCTGCCCTGCCGTGATGTGTAAAATGGGGACTCTTGCCTGCCGTGATGTGTAAAATGGGGACACTTGCCTGCCGTGATGTGTAAAATGGGGACACTTGCTTGCCGTGATGTGTAAAATGTGGACACTTGCCTGCGTAATGTGTAAAATGGGGATTTAATGTATCAAGGGCATTGCAGTGTATGGCATAATATATATATATATATATATATTTTCCTGTGGTGGCCGTGATCTGTTGGTGCAAAGTCAAAATCTCGGGTGTAAGGTAGTCTTTTTAGATGAGGCCACGCCCATTTTAAGTAGACCACACCCATTTTAATTAGGCCACACACCCTTGCCGGAGGCGCACGCATACTTTTTCTTTTTATACCTATGGGGGGGGGGGGGGGGGGGCGCATTTTCTTTTTATGTTAATGGGGGGGGGGGCGCATTTTTAAATCTCGCACTGGGAGCCAAATTGGCTAGAAACAGCCCTGTCAATTCTATTACCCTTTGTACATACACAGTGCGCCATACCTATCTGGCATGACACAATCAGTAACACTCTTTTTTTTTTTTTTTTTTTTATGCTAGTACTGTATCATCTTAACAGTTCTAAGCAATTTTGTTGTCATTAAAACATCTTTGTTTTCATGCAGCATACAGTAGTACTGATCTTAGCACTTATTAAACAATACCCACTGGAAGAGCTGTTACTGTGCAAATGAGCAGTTGCAAAACAAGGTAGAGGCATCAATTACTGCATTTATTGTAATCCATAAATGTAAACAAATGTGTTATATTTTATACCTTAATAACTTGTTCAAATTCAAATAAAATTTAATCCATCTATATACAGTATAAATCATACACATGTATGGACACCCATAGTGGAGGGACACAGAGCTTGGGGATGGTGTGGTATGGAAGGTAGATAGTAACTAGGTCGACCACTATTGGTCATAAGTAACTAGGTCGACAGGGTTTCTAGGTCAACAGGTTCTCTAGGTCGACATGTTCTTGGTCGACAGGTCAAAAGGTAGACATTAGTTTTTTGGGTGTCGTTTTCTTCGTAGAGTGACCGGGAACCCCAATTAGTGCACAGTGTCCCCTCGCATGGCTCGCTTCGCTCGCCATGCATCGGGCAAGGTTTCTCACTTCGCTTACCACAGATTACCGTTCCAATCGTAGTCCACGTGGATCGTTAAGTATGAAAAGGTTCAAAAAATTTGAAAAACTCATGTCGACCTAGAGACCCTGTCGACCTAGAGACCCTGTCGACCTAGAGACCCTGTTGACCTAGTTACTGTCGACCAATAGTGGTCGACCTAGACATTGTCGACCTTGTTACTGTCGACTTAGAGACCGGATCCCGGTTGGGGAGTCTGAGGCAGGGCCAGCTATTACTGTATCTGTAATCTTTAGGGAACCAGAAAAATTCAAATACGTTGATGAATTCAAGCATGGCTGTTACTGAGGACCTGAGGCCACAACCTCATTGTCATGTCACATGCAATCCCTGCATCATTGTCATTTCTCAAGTGAGCAGAATCGGCAGATCACTTTATCACTCCTCTACTGATATACAGTTCTACTACTTAATATAGATCATCTACATTTCTTTTTTGCTTTTACAGTGCAATAAAACTTAGAGTACAGCCCACAGATGATCTCCTGAAGTGCAGTAATTGGGGATACTCAGGTGAAAGATAAACAACCCACCTGTTGGGAACTTTCAGTGTAAAATGTTATGGGTTTTGTT
This sequence comes from Pseudophryne corroboree, assembly GCF_028390025.1. Taxonomy (NCBI): domain Eukaryota; kingdom Metazoa; phylum Chordata; class Amphibia; order Anura; family Myobatrachidae; genus Pseudophryne; species Pseudophryne corroboree. Next base: position 849,297,571 of record NC_086445.1, read on the forward strand.
GCATTTGCTTGTTTAATAATCCACCCCAAAACAAAATCAAATTATTGTTACAATAATTAGTCACTGAGATATAACATGATTTTAATCTTCTCTTTTAAGGAAATGGACCCAGGGTCAAAATGTGTTAGGTGGCCCAAACCTGTTATCGTCAGCCCTGTGTGCAAGTATGTGTATGTAAGTAAACTCTTGCATTGTGTGTACAGTATGTTTGGAAAGGGTTATTATAAAATCACGCCAGGTTTTAGGAACACAGCAGCTACACAAGGCCCACCATGGGGCGTCACCAGAGAGTATCATTAAGAACCGTTGGTTTGAGAACAGAAGGCACGTTGACATGTTGCAATTTGCTGATATTAATTGTTACCTTGAAACAGATTCAAGTCCTTGACAAAAGAACAAATGAAGCAGTATTATTAGTCACTGCACGGAGCCCTGGCAAAACCCATACACCTGCAGATGGATCCTTGGGAACTATAGATGTCTTTAGAGAATGTTAACACGATAAGGATTTGTATGGAAAGCCAGGTGTCCTTAAAAGATATAATGGCAATGACTGCACAACAGTGCATAGGTTAAAATGCTTCTTCATAAGCTTTATTCTCTTCTCCTTCACTTTCATATGTGCAAACTGCATCTTTCTCTTCCGTAGTTGCAATCAAAACTTCTTCATATCTCTCATTAAGTAATTGGGCTTCCTTCTCTCTGTCAGCTTTTCTTTTCCTTCAACCAGACAAGAGAAATGCATGCATTAGTTGGTTTTTATGTGCTTCACAATACTATATGAGAGGATACACCCTCTATTAAACATTTAGGCCTAATTCAGACCTGATCGTAGCAGCAACTTTGTTAGCAGATGGGTAAAACCATGGGGGTAATTCCAAGTTGATCGCAGTAGGATTTTTGTTAGCAATTGGGCAAAACCATGGGGGTAATTCCAAGTTGATCGCAGCAGGAATTTTTTTAGCAGTTGGGCAAAACCATGTGCACTGCAGGGAGGGGGGGGGGGGGCAGATATAACATGTGCAGAGAGAGTTAGATTTGGGTGGGTTATTTTATTTCTGTGCAGGATAAATACTGGCTGCTTTATTTTTACACTGCAAATTAGATTGCAGATTGAACACACCCCACCCAAATCTAACTCTCTCTGCACATGTTATATCTGCCTCCCCTGCAGTGCACATGGGCCCTCATTCCGAGTTGTTCGCTCGTTATTTTTCTTCGCATCGGTGCGATTTTCCGCTAACTGCGCATGCGCAATGTTCGCACTGCGGCTGCGTCAAGTAAATTTGCTAAGAAGTTTGGTATTTTACTCACGGCATTACGAGGTTTTTTCTTCGTTCTGGTGATCAGAGTGTGATTGACAGGAAGTGGGTGTTTCTGGGCGGAAACTGACCGTTTTATGGGTGTGTGTGAAAAAACGCTGCCGTTTCTGGGAAAAACGCGGGAGTGGCTGGAGAAACGGGGAAGTGTCTGGGCGAACGCTGGGTGTGTTTGTGACGTCAAACCAGGAACGATACTGACTGAACTGATCGCAGTGGCAGAGTAAGTCTTGAGCTACTCAGAATCTGCTAAGAAATTTCTATTCGCAATTTTGAGAATCTTTCGTTCGCAATTCTGCTAAGCTAAGATTCACTCCCAGTAGGCGTCGGCTTAGCGTGTGCAATGCTGCTAAAAGCAGCTTGCGAGCGAACAACTCGGAATGAGGGCCATGGTTTTGCCCAATTGCTAACAAAAATCCTGCTGCGATCAACTTGGAATTACCCCCCATGTGCAGGGCAGGAAGGGGCAGATACACCATGTGCAGAGAGAGTTAGATTTAGGTGGGTTATACTGTTTCTGTGCAGGGTAAATACTGTCTGCTTTATTTTTACACTGCAATTTAGATTTCAGTTTATACACACCGCACCCAAATCTAACTCTCTCTGTACATGTTATATCTGCCACCCCCGTGCAGTGCACACGGTTTTGCCCATCTGCTAACAAAGTTGCTGCTTGATACGGATCGCGCGACTCTCTCCTGGCCAGTAAAGCTATGAAACCAGTCAGGAAACGTTTACCTTGGGTAAATCATTTTAATACGAATAGCACTGAGATTTCCAGGACTGCCAAGGCCCTGTGGCCCACTGTACAAACAGATAGTGATTTAAATTTAGGGGACACCATGATTATGCCTACATATACTAGAGGCAAAAACTTACGTGATTGGGTTGTTAAAATGGACATCACAGGCTTACATACAATGCAGAGTGAACAGAGCCCGTTTTTATCCTTGCGCAAAGGGTGTTTTAGATGCTTGAACTACACTACGTGCAGATTGCTCTTGAAAGGCAGCACATTTAGCCATCCATTTAGTGGTAAGAAATATACCATTAATCATAGGGTAACATGTACCACGAAATGTATCATCTATTTGATTTGTTGTCCATGTGGATTACATTATGTCGGCAAAACCGACCGCACATTAAGGGAACGGATGGCTAACCATAAGCTGGCCATCAGAAATGCCATTCAGGTAGGGACCAGTGACCAGCCAGTAGCGCGGCACTTTGCGCAAGCTAAGCACAGTGTGGCATGTTTAAAATACATCATTATTGACCATGAACCTGGCAGACTACGGGGTGGTGATAGGTCCTTACGACTATTACAGAAAGAATCCAAATGGATTCATGAGCTACAAACACTTGCGCCCAAAGGCCTCAATGAATCTCTGGGATTACACTGTTTCTTATAAGTAATCGATCTCTTCTTATACAATGTTGTGGATATGTCTCACTTTACCTCTGCTGTTACTATCTTCAAATGTATCCATTTTTGTCCGTGTCCATGCAGAATTGTTTGTATGTTTTGTATAAATATGTCAGATTTGGATAATGTTGTGTTTTTAATGTTTGGTTTCATTTGCACTTTATTTATTTGTTTAGTGTGATGCTCTCGATATACGGGATGACTTGATGACGTCATCTGTGGGCGTCTGCATGCCGGACCCACGCCGGAGCTCACTGCACATGTGGGGGAACATAAGGTATGTTGGTTGTTCATGCTGTTTTGTAACCTGAGGACGAAGTACCAAAACTTCGAAACGTTGTTGCTTCAACCTGCTGTTGTCCACATTATTTTCCGGAGTGCCGCCTGCATTGGCGTGTGTGTGTGTGTGTGTGTGTGTGTGTGTGTGTGTGTGTGTGTGTGTGTGTATATATATATATATATATATATATATATATACATACATTTATATATAATTTTTTTACATTATCAAACGTGATGGGTGCTTATGAAATATTTAAGGGGTGAGGGAATCATTAAATATTTATAAGGTGGGGCAACATTAAATAAGGGGTAAGCGGGGATCATTATTTTATAAGAATAAAATATGTGTATACACACACACACATATTCTATTATTCTTATATAATAACGACCCTCGCTCACCCCTTATTTAATGTTGCCCCACCTCATAAATATTTCATGAGTCCCCCACCCCTTAAATATTTAATGAGCCCCCATCACGTTTGACAATGTAGATTTTTTTTTCCTTCTTAATAAGGTGTTAAATAAATATTTTTTGTAAAAGTGTGTGTGTGGGGGGAACTGCCTATTTTGTCAGTCCCGGGCCCCACAATTTCTGGTGGCAGCCCTGGCAGTGAGCATGGGTCCTGCGTTCTTACAACTCGCACAAAGTGTGTTTCTTCATACATTCTGGCAAATTAAATTAATTAATTTCTTGTTTGTGTGAATAGTGGCCATAAGAAATTATAATTATCAGGTCTAGAACCCGATGATGAATAAATACTGTATGCTCCTATATGTGACTTCTTCTAAAAGGGGAAGGGACTACAGTACAGTTCCAATGGTCCGAATTTGCATGTCCTTCCGAGGTCATGCCATTCTCAGTTATTATATATTATTGTATTGTGTATGCTACAGCATAGCCAGATTTCGGGGGGATGCAGGGCTTACTGTACCCTGGGCCCCCCTTTGTCGGGAGCCCCCCCCCCCCCCCCCGGCCAGAGCACACTGACATCACTAGCTTTCCCTCTTAAGCAGCAGCAGAAGAAGCAGCCAGAATGTGAGCAGGAGAGTATGCAGTAAAGGCACGGGAGTATCATGTTTCATGAGCTACCAATAGAGCAGTCTGACCAGAGGAGAGACAGGAGGGTGGCGAGAGCTGTAAGTGACACAGGGATCCCAGCTTCTCCTCTTCCCTGCTTGGGTGTCTGAGTCCTGTGTAAACTGTTATGCAACTAAACCATTTGGGTCTAGAGATAGAGACACACACACAGAGTCTTCCTGAGTTCTGTCCCAGTGTGTAAGTAGTACAGAGGCTGCTGCTATTCTTGCATGTGACAAGATAAATAATTTTATTTTTCTATGTGTATTTTAAGGTTAAGTTGTCTTTATTACACTACAAGAATATTTTATATAATAGGTGTCTTTCAATTAGGTGGAGCTATAAAGAGTACCCAGGCATTATTAAACTATTAGTTTAAAACTAATATACACCATTGGTTTACATGTAATATACACAATGTATACCTCCCACCATGACCCATTCCAGGAGGGACAACATGCTCTCTACCTGGACTTCCTTCTTAATTTATGATTGCAATCACCTGTGTTGAAACACCTTTCTTTTCCAATTAAATAGTTCAACACAAGTGATGCAAATCATATATTAAGTGGGAAGTCCAGGTAGAGAGCATTTTGTCCCTTCTGGAATGGGTCATGTTGGTGGGTATGCACAATCTAATATACACCTTCCACCGGGGGCCCCCCTGTCTTAAGTGCCCCGGGCACCCCGAAGGCTTAATCCGGCCTTGTGTTGGAGGCATGAGCAAATAAGAAGAGAAGCTCTAAGTGTTGTGAAATATATAAATATATCTTTGTCACTTTGCAGTGGATAAAAGTCATCCTACTTATTACATTACCATAAGAATAGTGTTTTTATTATCTCCAAACCAAAGATGATTTTTCATTTTTTCTTTCTCATCTCTGAAGCAGTGCTTTGTTTCAGATGGTACTCAGTATGCTTAACAGCACCATGTGACTAGTTAAGCTACAGAAGGTATACATGGTCAGATGAAATGTCTGTCGGATGAAATTTTATCCTCACATCCCTCAGATGTCATGGGCATACTGTGTGACATCTTTCACAGTGTATTGCTGCAGGATACAATAAGTGGGATCCTCACCTGAGAAGGAGACATTTCCCCATTCCTTACCATGTGAAGGAACACGGGAATTGTCCATTGGTTGGTCATGGTAGGGTATACACTGCCTGATGCAGCCGACTTGACACTTCAAAATATCACATCGGACGGACATGCTAGACAATCCAGCATATCTGACCAATCAATATTTTCAGATCATTCGCACAAATACACTATACCATTATCTGGACGAATTCAGGCCAAATACTATATATTTAGGAGCACCAAGATTCAAGTCTACTTATGTTGAAAAGTTAATTCTAAAGTTAGACTGTCCAAACTTACACATTTATTATACTATTTGCTGCCTTTCATTAGGCATATCTTTTGTGGGTGCTGGAGGACTCGTACAGTAATACACTATAATGAATATTATTATCTAGCTGATTTTGATTGGCTAAATGCATACTGATCCTGATTCTGAGCCACATGCAGAAGTGGCTGGTGTACCAAATTTGCGCCTGTGGCTTTCTGTTATTGCTGCCACAAAGCCCTTCCCTGGTGTACGAGACTGCATATGAATATGTGGCGTCATTACTGTTTAGTCCATAAATATACAAATGCTGCTCACACCATCAAAACTTGCACCAGCCTTATGGTACTATATATTAGATACAGTTTCTCCATCTGAGCATGGCCTCCTATATGTCTCTGTATGCAGCCACTTTCAGTCACACTTCCATTATAAGTGTGCACTTTTCTTTCCACCCAGTAACTAACACCCCACACATTGCCTTTACAGCTCCTGCTGTGTGGTCCTCAATCACTAATGCAAATTTGTAGGCATACGATCAGGATGCATGCACCCTATGAGGTTTTGGGGATTCTTTTGCGCAGTAGTAAAAAATGATAGAACTCTGTGAACATCAGTATTGTGTGCAACTCGGAATCATGGCAATCATGGCCATGGCCCCCCCCCCCCCCCCCCCCCCCCCCACTTCCCAATCTGATAGTACTTACAGTTTCTGAGCAGCATTGAGGCTATATTATATTAGTACATTATTCAATTGTCCCTGAAAGCTGGCACTATCAGGGATTTTTATTTCACCTTCCCGGAGGCAGGCAAAACAAAATTCCTGATAAGTGCTGTGTTTTTAATGCCCGGAATCGCGAAAATCACATGGATTCAGGAACTTATCCCAGATCCTGCATGTTTTCACCTGAAAATTGGATTTTTTTCAGGTGGAAAAAACAGGCTGCAATTGTATTGCCCAATAAAACCATGAGGCAAAAAAAAAATTGCAGTAAAGCCAGTTTATTTCACCCCAAAATTTATTGGGCACAATTGTATTCCACCGTTGGTAGAACCTGGTGTAAATTCTACTTTTTTTTTTAGCTGGTCACACTTGACCACTAAAGCGTTTAATTTATATATTTTTCAGCATGCATTGTGAGCGCAAATGTGCCCGCCTCTGATTGAGCACCAATAACTTCAGGATGCCATGATTTTCTATTTATACCTACTGTATAATACAGTATGTCTACTATAGTATGGTACAGACGGCCCCAATGAACTCTTAGGGCAGTTCAATCAGCACCAGAGCCTCAGATGACACAATGTAAGACACTCCTGAGCATTTCATTTAACCGAAGTGCAAAAAACTATGGAGGTCATTAAGAATTACATTGAGCACACCCCAGAATGTCTCGGTTTTACACTGGTGCGGCGAGATGATCCACTTAGTGAATCACACATGAAGGTGCGCATATACACTTAACTCTTATTGAGGGCCGGTCCTGTAATTATGCATGGTACGCAGCCGGGTAGGGCGCCACACATAGAGGTTGCACTACTCGGCTGTGACAAGACAGCAGGCAGCCACTGTCACTAATACAGCAGCGCCAGCCTGTTCAGTGCTGGTGCTGCTGTTCCTCAGTTTGAAGGACGCTGCTCCTTTGTATGTATTGTGCCGCACATTACAAGAATTGCAAACTGTGCTGGTGCTGGAAGTCGCAGCGGAGGGACTTAGTGGGACATTTACTAAGCAGTGATAAGAGTGGAGAAGTGAGCCAATGGAGAAGTGCCCATGGCAACCAACCAGCACTGAAGTAACATCTATAATTTGCATACTATAAAATTATACAGAGCTGCTGGTTGGTTGATGGGGCAACTTCTCCACTGGCTCACTTCTCCGCTCTTATCACTGCTTAGTAAATGTCCCCCTTAGAGGCATATTTGAAAATGTGTGGGCCGCCCGCTCCCCCTTATCCGCCTGCTCGTTTGCCTCCACCCACCCGGTCGCCTCCCGAAATCTATTGGGGCAGTGTTGCTAATTAATAGGTTGGTTAAAGTTTATTTCCTCCATAGATGGCAGCTACTGTGAGGAAGAGCATGTGGTGTACTAACAACATTTATCACCATCGCTTTGTTATAGATGTGGCCATTATAATGTCCGGAATAGTCAGGCTGCAGATAGGTGTAAAGCTGGGTACACACGTGCGATTTTCCTTGCAATATGGACTATATAGTCCATATCGCAGGAAAATATAGTGCATATCACACCATGTGTATACAGCTTGCGATGTTGATGCGCGGTCCCGCGGCATCAGCATCACACAAAAATAGACTGTGCAGGCAGCCCAGCATTGACTATATCGGGGTGCCAGGCTCTGGCCACATCGCATAAGGTGCATACACACAGTGAGATCCTTGCTATGCCTGATTTTGACTATGCAATTTCCCTTGAACTCCCCCAGAGCCCAGAAGCACCGACTATTTGACTATCTGTACTTTGACTATACTTTGTACTAGATAGTACACTAGATAGTCAGGATTGACTTGCCTGCACAGTCTATCTAGGCTTGCGATACCGACCCTCTGGGACCGAACATCGGGATCGAATCGGTATCGCAAGTGGCATAACACCTTCCGATTTGTACTATATAGCCATAATCGAAAGGAATTATCTCACCGTGTGTACACACCATTAGTTAATGCTGGGTGCTATGCACATCGCACTGTGTGTGCGCACCTTAACAGTTTTGCTGGGTTCTGTGCTTGATATCATGCATAGCTACATTCAGGGCAGGATTAAGCTCTGTGGGGCAACAAACGTGTGTGTGTGTGTGTGTGTGTGTGTGTGTGTGTGTGTGTGTGTGTGTGTGTGTGTGTGGGTGTGTGTATAAACACAGGTCTGGCGACATGCTGCACGACATTTCTGCTGTAAACCTCTGCAGCGGCTGCTGCAAACAGTACAGCTGAGCCGCCGCCGACTACGACACTGGCGGTACTCCAGTAAGTTCAGGTCATTACGTAGACTGTGGGGGCCCTCTATGTGTGGTGGCCCTGGGATAGCCGCCTCTGTGGTGGTATGTGATGGTAACGTGTAGCAAACACAGGTCTCTAATAGTACAGGGCTCCTGAAGTATGTGATGGTAAAGTGTAGCATGCAAAGGTCTCTGACAGTACAGGGCACTGGTGGTATGTGAAGGTAACGTGTAGCACACAGGTCTCTAACAGTACAGGGCATCGGCAGTATGTGATGTAACGTGTAGCACACAGGTCTTTGATAGTGCACCCATGATTTATACGTACCCACCCATTTATATGTATTCAATGGTATGTGTATGTATTAATTTAGTTTTATTTACAGATGAAGCCACGCTAGTTGCTGCTCCGTCTGTGCCTGGGCGCGCCCGCCTGGGTGCGCCTATCACCGAGAGCGCCTCTGGCTGGCCAGGCGCGTGCCAGACGGAGACGTGCCCCATTCACTAGAACGGGAGAGCATCTCCGTTGCGCACCTGGGCAGAGACGCTCTGAATGGGAGCGACTCTGTGCACTCCCGGCGTGACTAGGCGGATGGATCACCTAGTCACGCCGGGAGTGCACGCCTGTGATGGAGCCGCCTCAGATGAGCACGGCTCCATCTGTATATCTCAGTTGTGCGTTTGAAGCTTTTCTTTCTGTATAATATAATGTATTCCACCATCCATGGGGCGCCAAAATCTATATTTGCTTACTAAAAAACTTAGGTTAGGGCCAGCCCTGCTCATATTCAAACACTTAAGTACAGTATAAGGATCAATATTGGGACAGATTTTTTAAGCCTGGAGAAGTGATAAGTGGAAGGTGATAACGCACCAGCCAATCAGCTCCTAACTGTCATTTTTCAAACCCGTAATGATTGGCTGATGCATTATCACCTTCCACTTATCTCTGCTTTATCACTTCTCCAGGCTTAATACATCTGCCCCAATGATCCTTATGCATGTAGCCAGGGCCGGTTCGAGCCCTTTTTGCGCCCCGGGCGGGAAATAGGGGCGTGGCTTCATACAGAGGGCGTGGTCAGTTACGCCCCCTGTACAGTAGCGCCGCTGAAATGCTGAGCGGTGCGTGATGACGTCATTGCGCATCGCACAGCAAAGGTCCTCTCCACGAAGGGAAGCTAGACGCATAGCGTCTAGTTCCCTTCACAGGGGGACACAGCCGGGGGACACAGCGGGCAGCGGAGGGCACAGCACTAGCGGATCTTGCCATGGTGCGGTGCCCTCCGGACGGCGACCTCCGGAAGGCGGCGCCCCGGGCAAAAGTCCTGCTTGCCCGTGGCAAGATCCGCTACTGCATGTAGCAAAACCTTCTGTTTGGTTCCATGTAGTACTGTAGCTGCACACAGGCATACAATGTTGTGAATGAGTCGTAAAAGAACATGGCCCTCATTCCGAGTTGTTCGCTCGCAAGGCGAATGTAGCAGAGTTACACACGCTAAGCCGCCGCCTACTGGGAGTGAATCTAAACATCTTAAATGTGCGACCGATGTATTCGCAATATTGCGATCAAAACCGAGTTAGCAGTTTCTGAGTAACTCCAGACTTACTCTGCCTGTGCGATCAATTCAGTGCTTTTCGGTCCCGGCTGACGTCATAAACACACCCAGCGTTCGCCCAAGCACTCCCACCGTTTCTCCAGACACGCCTGCGTTTTTTCCGGAAACGGTAGCGTTTCCTGCCACACGCCCCTAAAACGCCGTACATCCGCCCAGTAACACCCATTTCCTGTCAATCACAATGCGTTCTCCGGAGCGACGAAAAAGCCGTGAGTAAAATTACTTTCTTCTTAGTAAAGTTACTTGACGCATGCGCAGTGCGAACATTACGCATGCGCACTAAGAGAATTCTCACTGCGATGCGATGAAAAATACCGAGCGAACAACTCGGAATGAGGGCCCATGTTTTAAGCAAGAGCATTTCAATTACAGGTTGAGTATCCCTTATCCAAAATGCTTGGGACCAGAAGAATTTTGGATATCGGATTTTTCCGTATTTTGGAATAATTGCATACCATACTGAGATATCATGGTGATGGGACCCAAGTCTAAGCACAGAATGCATTTGTGTTCAATATACACCTTATACACACAGCCTGAAGGTCATTTTAATCAATATTTTTAATAATTTTGTGCATTGAACAAAGTGTGTGTACATTCACACAAATCATTTATGTTTCATATACACCTAATACACACAGCCTGAAGGTCATTTAATACAATATTTTGAATAACTTTGTGTATTAAACAAAGTTTGTGTACATTGAGCCATCAAAAACAAAAGTTGCACTATCTCACTCTCACTCAAAAAATTCCGTATTTCGGAATATTCCGTATTTCGGAATATTTGGATATGGGATACTCAACCTGTAATTAAATAATGATATGCTAAGCATTAATTAAATGGCTTTTTGCTTAATCACATCTTTGTTTATTTAGAACTTACTTTTTCTTGTCCATGTGACCAAGAACTAGTAGAACAACCATAGCGACGAGTAGCAGTCCAGCCACTATGCCAAACACCACTAGCCACACTGTGACAGACTCTTCTCCAGGGGGCGCGAGTGTGGGGGGAATACCCAAAAATTCCAAGGAGTAGTCATCCAGATAGAAGGCACTGTTGATTCGACCTTTTGACATCCTGTTTGTAATGCAAAATGAGATATTGATACAGCATGGATAATTTTAAATATAAACTTATACAACGGGTGTTCAAGATGAGCATAAAAGGAAAAAAGAAGAAAAACAAGTTTTTTTTTTTCTTTTAGTCATTTTGTTGTTCATATATCATGTTAGTTATACACTAAGGGCCAAGAGTTGGGAGTTCATCCGTTTTTGTGACATAAATATATATATTTCCATACTGCACATGCATACCACAGTGGGTCAGTTCCAGATTTGAGCCTATCTTAGCTGAATTCTCCTTAGTCCTTGAGTGGCCTTACAAAGTTGGGCATAGGCTCAGTAAATGAATTATGTAGATGGAGGAGAGGGGCTGTTAGAGGGGCTAAGTGCATATTTATAATGGGTGCACAGGGGCCTGAGGTCTAGAGGGTCCACACCGCAACCCCTGCACCCATTATTTTTAATACTTACCCTCCGGAGTCCTGTGGCGCAGCAGCAGTGCTATAGAAGTCAGTGGGAAAATGGCATGCCACCATTTTCCGATGTTTTGCGCATGCGCAGTAGGAAAATCACTGTGAAAATGGCTGCCACACCATTTTTCCGGAGGCCTGCTCATGCACTCTAGAGTCTGGGACAGCGCTAGGGTCCCCTAGTGACCCCTATGCCCAGAGCTACAGTGCTGCTGGCTAGAGAGGAGGGAGCCCAGATGGATCCTGCACACAGGTCTCCTCCTCTTTAGATGCGCCCCTGCCCCCACTATATGTGACTTACTGTAATTAAACTTAGACAGTGGCAGATTTTGCCTATGAGCTGCAGGACTGCAGCCTCCCCCCCAGGTAAAGTCCACCACTTTAGCACAGAGTCTGTGAAGCCAGATGCAGTCCGTGAGATTGCACTGGCTTCACTAAGATTGGCAGTGACTTCCTATTGGAAGTCCTACCTGCCAGTCACAGACACTACAGGCAGGCCCATTGTGAGGTGTTTCCTCCAGGCTGCTATTAGCAGAGAGCTGGCTTCCTGTAGGAACCAATCTCTTCCTTTCGCGCATCCCTAGCCGGCTTCTACGGACTGCAGCCAATGCAGTCCATGTAAGCCGGGGGTTTGCGCATGCGCAGTACAGTCATCGCTACTGCACATGCATCGGTCCTGGCATCTGTGAAGTACATTTTACAGATGCCGGGGCCCAGCCAGCGGCAGGGACAAGGGACCCGGCGGCGGGGACAAGGGAGGAGAGACCCAGCAATATGACCAGCTGCAGCCCCTCTCTTATACTGAGGTAGGAACCGCCGCTGGACTTAGACACCCTCTTAGGAGGGTACAGTAATTTCTGATTCAATGATATGTGGTGGTGATGATTTCACTACAAAGACTATATATCTGCTTCTGATTGGGTGTTCACGCATTAATAGTACTTAATTTATTATCATTATATCAACTTACTGCTGTCTATTTGGACTAAATTATTTGACATTTACATTTGAACCCCTGCAGAGAATAAATTCTTCATTTTCTTTACAATTTATTAATGGATGTTGCAGTGTTTGTTTTTGGTTGCCTTTAATCTAGTAGATGTGATCATTTTTATAACACTGTAAAGACACTTTTCTCTCTTGTGTTCTTAACTCCTGTTTATATTGTGTACAAGTAGGGTAATACGGCTTTTGAATTTGCTAGTAACACTGTCTAGCCACATCTCTACAATATCATTAGATGTAACTATGGTGATCATTCCGAGTTGTTCGCTCGCAAGCTGCTTTTAGCAGCTTTGCACACGCTAAGCCACCGCCTACTGGGAGTGAATCTTAGCTTCTCAAAATTGCGAACGAAAGATTAGCAGAATTGCGAATAGACACTTCTTAGCAGTTTCTGAGTAGCTTCAAACTTACTCGGCATCTGCGATCAGTTCAGTGCTTGTCGTTCCTGGTTTGACGTCATAAACACACCCAGCGTTCGCCCAGACACTCCTCCGTTTCTCCAGCCACTCCCGCATTTTTCCCAGAAACGGTAGCGTTTTTTCACACACTCCCATAAAACGGCCTGTTTCCGCCCAGAAACACCCACTTCCTGTCAATCACACTACGATCACCAGAACGAAGAAAAAACCTCGTAATGCCGTGAGTAAAATACCTAACTGCATAGCAAATTTACTTGGCGCAGTCGCAGTGCGAACATTGCGCATGCGCAGTTAGCGGAAAATCGCTGCGATGCGAAGAAAAATACAGAGCGAACAACTCGGAATGACCCTCTATATCACACAGTATGTTCATACTTCTGACATACAGTACGATGCAGAAATACTACTTCTGTATTGTGACTTGGATGTATCTTGAGTTATGTGTGACAGTTTGTTTTACATGTATGTCGGAGCGCAAAATGATATCTAATTCTAAATAAGTCGCTAACTGTGATAAGGTAAATTAACATGTCCAAGTAGGGTTCAGTATGGTATGCCGGCGGTCGGGCTCCCGGCGACCAGCATACCGGCGTCGGGAGCCCGACCGCCGGCTTACCGACAGTGTGGCGAGCGCAAATGAGCCCCTTGCGGGCTCGCTGCGCTCGCCGCGCTACGCTATATTATTCTCCCTCCAGGGGGGTCATTCACCCCCACGAGGGAGAATAAGTGTCAGTATGCCGGCTGTCGGGATTCCGGAGCCAGTATGCTGTACGCCGGGATCCCGTCAGTCGGCATACTGAAGACCACCCGTCCAAGTACTGTACACAAGACAGTCATTTTCATTTTGATATTTGCTCACTCTATACTGCACTCCAGTGTCAGACTGGGGCATGTAGGGCCCACCGGGGAAATGCAGTGGTAGGGGCCCATGTTAGGGGTATGGTCAGTCTGCAGAGGGGGTGTGGCCTGCCACCTCATTGGCTTGACTAACCATTAGAGAGTGCAACTTTTGGGCCCCCTTCATAAATATATACAGTAAATTCAGCTGCTGCATGATAATGTACCAGATTAATAACAGCGATGCACTGTAGAAAATACACCATAGTCCAGTATAAGGTAACATATGTATAATGTATAATTCAAGTGCACAGTCTGGAACCTGATCTTTAGAGCAGGAGGTGGGCCCCCAGGCAGTGGGGCCCACCGGTGGTTTCCCCTGTACCCCTGTGGGCCAGTCCAAGCTTGCTGCACACTAAGGTTTGAAATATATTTTAAGTAAGCTATTGGTGTAGTGTATTAGGAGTCTGCATACTAACAAAGTAATTCCATAGACTCAGAGTACATACACAATTCATTTTAAAGTCTCCTTTAAGCAAAAGTGTAAAATATAACCTTACCGAACAGCCTCTTCAACATCAGATTTTGGTACTATATCGCTGATATTATTTGGCATTGAAACGCAGAAATAGAATGAGATTCTTGCGGTTTCATCATAAACATGTACATCTTCATCTCTAGAGGAATAAGATACATTTGTATTAGAAACTGTAGCTGGAATTGAAAATATATAATACTGTATGTTGATCTTCTTTGTAAGGGGTCCTTAAGTTTTTTCCACGGGACATACTGTATTTGATATCCATCGATCAATATGAATTACAATTATAACCACAGCAAAGTTTTACATATATATAAAAATGTGTGTGTGTAATGTGTATATATTTATGTGAATATATTCCCCACCAGCATCCTACCTTAATACCCACAAGCTGGAGGTGGTCAAGATCCCGCCGGACAGAATCCCGGCGGTCGAAATACCGACGCTGGAATCCCAACCGGCACAATCCCGACATATTCTCCCTCCGTGGGTGTCCACGACACCCATAGAGGGAGAATATAATAGTGTGCCGAGCGTAGCGAGGCACCGTGCCTGCAGCGTGGCGAGCGAAGCGAGCACGCAAGGGGCTGCGTTCCGCTCGCCACCCCTGTTGGGATTGTGTGGTTGGGATTCCGGCGTCGGTATTTCGACCGCCGGGATCCCATCCAGCGGGATTTAGTACTGATCCCCCACAAGCATATAATGCCTTTTAATCACTACATAATACAGCCTTTGATTGAGCGGCATACTACAGATCTCATTTGGACAATGCATTTACTACAACTGTCAGTTGGACAATACATTTATATAGTTCCTTATCAGCTATCATATATTTCCACCCTTAATTTTTCAGGTTATAGTCAGACCCCAATATTTCATCATATTACAACCTTCAAGCATCCATCATATTACACAGTCAGGAGCACTCACTTCAGTGTCTACCCTTCACCCCAGTACTGTTGCTACTTACTGTAACAGGCTTAATTCCACAGCCCCACTATACTGTGTTCAAGATTCATTAATTAGTATGCGAATTCTACCTAGTCAGTGTGCAGAGTATTTATTACCAGGGCCATCTTAACGTATGCAGCTGCGGAAGGGCCCCACAATTCTAGGGGACTTCGAGCAGGGGCAGAATAGGCCGTGGGCATCTGCCGTCAGGGCTGGTGTCTCCTGACCTTCTTGTGAGGCAGGTAGGGAATGCTGCCCATCCACTCTGTGAATTACACACTATCAGAACAGCCAGGCAACATTCTCTACATGCTTCCCAGCCTGCAGCCAGACATTGAATGGCTATCAGGATGTTGATTGGTGGATGGCTGGAGCTATCCACCAAACAGAGTGCAGCATTCTCTACTTGCCTCCCAGCCTGCAGCCAGAGAGTGAATGGCTGTCAGCATGCTGATTGGTTGATGACTGGAGCTATCCACCGGTCAGAGTGCTGACAGCCAATCACTGTATGGAAGCATGTAGAGAGGACTGCAGGAGGGGTAAGTTATGGATTAAAATAATAATCAGTAAATGGGTGCATTACTTTGCACAGGCCCTTCAGTGCTGTTAAGACGGCCCTGTTTATTACACATAACAAACAGATCCTGATGGCAATTAGTTACAGACACTGCAATCCTCTTAAGATAGTAACTATTAGGCAGATTTAACAACGAGTGATATTCTTGTTCTCACTTGTTACAGATGATAAATGGTGCTCCAGCCAATCAACTCCTAACTGTCATGTGTTTAAAACATGACAGGAGCTAATTGGCTGGAGCACCATTTATCATTAGTAATGATTGATTACAAGAATACCACTCGTAGTTAAACCTGCCCCTACAGTATGTAAGTTGAACAGGTAGTTTACAATATGAAATGATACTTACGAAAATTGAACTGGGTTGTTTTTAGCAGCAAAATATTTAGTCATGGCATATGCAATTGTCGACCTGAACAAATTCAATTCACTGATGTCCCACTTATACTGGCAAGTTAGAAAAAAATGTTTGGTATAAGAAACATTGTTCTGTTTGTTGGGCAAAGTTCATGTAAATAAAAGGCATCCTTGAAACAACCCAAACATCCCCATTGATTTATGAAAGAGGCAAGTTATAATATCCTGGAGAAGTGAAATAAAGAAGTGATAAGTGGAAAGTGATAACACTCCAGCCAATCAGCTCCTAACTGTCAGATTACAGGATGAGTTTGAAAAATGACAGGAGCTGACTGGCTGGTGCGTTATCACCTTCCATGTATCACTGCTTTATCACTTCTCCAGGCTTAATACATCTGCCCCATTGTTTACATGTTAAGGGGGGTACTCACAGAGCGATAATCTAAGCAATCTGACTCGATTGCTTAGATTTTAAGCATGATCGCTCCGTGTGTACCCCCCACAGCGATAGCGATGCGCAGCCCCGCGCATCGCTATCGCTGGTGCTAAATTGGCCTGCTGTTGACCAATATTCTTAAGATTACAACCTCCTGTGTGAGGCATGACAGTGATTCTGACCGCAGATTGTCTACTTCCATTTTGTCTAGGTGACAGATACTTATTGAGCTCAGTTAACCAATTAATGTACAACCTGCCTTTCATATTGTTTAATAGGTTAAACCCTGGTTAATTTAGTTTGAAAATTTGTGATAATTAGGGAATTAGACAGATGTCTCTGATATAAGTGAAAAGAACAGCGATAACTCTGGCTTATGAGGGAAGACAAATATCACAAGAAAGATGGCACTGCTGGCAAAAAGTAAGGAGGGGACTGTTGCAACATAACACTGTGGGTGCATGGGGTGCATTCGCCATTGATCCAGGGGACGATTTGTACCACACACAATTGAAATGAGGGGTTTAAATGATCCTTATAAGTAAGAATCTTTAGCACTAAGTAAGGAAATGGGAATGTAGCAGTCATTTCGGGCTAGTTGGTTTAGGACGTTTCATCTTTCATAACCGGTGTCAGAAATCAAACCATCCCTTTCCCCCTCCACCACCGCGCCACACACACACACACACACACACACACACACACACACACACACACACACACACACACACACACACACACACACACACACACACACAGGGTTATCTTCTTGTGTAACCTGAGTACCTTCATTTATATGTGTGATCTGTTAGCCATCATACCCTTCTTACTCCCTTGTAGCAGTAAAAGGCTGTTGTTAGATACAAACTGCATGATAGAAGGGGACATGCCATAAGCGATTGAATGCACTATAACAACAACAACAACCCACACTTTCTATACATTAAATAAGCCTTTCTATATATATATATATATATATATATATATATATATACACACTGCTCAAAAAAATAAAGGGAACACTAAAATAACACATCCTATATCTGAATGAATGAAATATTCTTATTAAATACTTTGTTCTTTACATAGTTGAATGTGCTGACAACAAAATCACACAAAAATTATCAATGGAAATCAAATTTATTAACCCATGGAGGTCTGGATTTGGAGTCACACTCAAAATTAAAGTGGAAAAACACACTACAGGCTGATCCAACTTTGATGTAATGTCCTTAAAACAAGTCAAAATGAGGCTCAGTAGTGTGTGTGGCCTCCACGTGCCTGTATGACCTCCCTACAACCCACACAAGTGGCTCAGGTAGTGCAGCTCATCCAGGATGGCACATCAATGCGAGCTGTGGCAAGAAGGTTTGCTGTGTATGTCAGTGTAGTGTCCAGAGCATGGAGGCGCTACCAGGAGACAGGCCAGTACATCAGGAGACGTGGAGGAGGCCGTAGGAGGGCAACAACCCAGCAGCAGGACGGCTACCTCCGCCTTTGTGCAAGGAGGAACAGGAGGAGCACTGCCAGAGCCCGGCAAAATGACCTCCAGCAAGCCACAAATGTGCATGTGTCTACTCAAACAATCAGAAACAGACTCCATGAGGGTGGTATGAGGGCCCGACGTCCACAGGTGGGGGTTGTGCTTACAGCCCAACACCGTGCAGGACGTTTGGCATTTGCCAGAGAACACCAATATTGGCAAATTTCCCACTGGCGCCCTGTGCTCTTCACAGATGAAGGCAGGTTCTCACTGAGCACATGTGACAGACATGACAGAGTCTGGAGACGCCAAGGAGAACGTTCTGCTGCCTGCAACATCCTCCAGCATGACCGGTTTGGCAGTGGGTCAGTAATGGTGTTGGGTGGCATTTCTTTGGGGGACTGCACAGCCCTCCATGTGCTCGCCAGAGGTAGCCTGACTGCCATTAGGTACCGAGATGAGATCCTCAGACCCCTTGTGAGACCATATGCTGGTGCGGTTGGCCCTGGGTTCCTCCTAATGCAAGACAATGCTAGACCTCATGTGGCTGGAGTGTGTCAGCAGTTCCTGCAAGACGAAGGCATTGATGCTATGGACTGGCCCGCCCGTTCCCCAGACCTGAATCCAATTGAGCACATCTGGGACATCATGTCTCGCTCCATCCACCAATGCCACGTTGCACCACAGACTGTCCAGGAGTTGGCGGATGCTTTAGTCCAGGTCTGGGGGGAGATCCCTCAGGAGACCATCCGTCACCTCATCAGGAGCATGCCCAGGCATTGTAGGGAGGTCATACAGGCACGTGGAGGCCACACACACTACTGAGCCTCATTTTGACTTGTTTTAAGGACATTACATTAAAGTTGGATTAGCCTGTAGTGTGTTTTTCCACTTTAATTTTGAGTGTGACTCCAAATCCAGACCTCTATGGATTAATAAATTTGATTTCCATTGATAATTTTTGTGTGATTTTGTTGTCAACACATTCAACTATGTAAAGAACAAAGTATTTAATAAGAATATTTCATTCATTCAGATCTAGGATGTGTTATTTTAGTGTTCCCTTTATTTTTTTGAGCAGTGTATATATATATATATATATATATATACACAGTATATATATATATATATATATATATATATATATACAGTATATATATATATATATATATATATATAAAATAAACATATTTGCTTAAAATGCATATACTGCTAGATATTCATCTTACCGCACTAGCACCTAGTCCAGCTTTTAGACTTATTCTAACTTTGATTGAATTGTCCGAGTCTAGAAATAAAGTAGAAATAACATTAATTTAGTGTCTTCTGATTGTCACTATCATAATTAAACTATCTGTAATTATCCAACTGAAATACATAAATAAAAGGTTCAAGTACGGAAAGAATAACATAACTGCTATAAGTTCTGAAAGTGTGACTGATGCCGACCTTCATGGTCCGTATATTGGGAGGTGTACTGTTTTATAATTTCAGACTGCAACCTACTGCACTAAGGGCCTGATTCAGCATGGATCGCAAAAGCAAAATCTTTCTCTAATGGGCAAAACCATGTGCACTGCAGTGGGAGGGGGGGGGGGGGGGGGGGCAGATATAACATGTGCAGAGAGAGTCAGATTTGGGTGGGGTGTGTTCAATCTGAAATCTAGATTGCAGTGTAAAAACAGCAGCCAGTATTTACCCTGCACAGAAACAATATAACCCACCCAAATCTAACTCTCTCTGCACATGTTACGTCTGCCTCATCTGCAGTGCACATGGTTTTGCCAATTAAAAGATTTTGCTTTTGCGATCCATGCCAATGTTTATAAGAGTGTGTGTGCATTAAAAGATGTTTGGTGGCATTAGGAATAATTTTGATGCTTGTCTGTTTGAGCAGAGGCTATGGTAATCGACTAAGGCTGGTGAGTAACTATAGTAGGGGCAGAGGTTGCCATAGCTATGTACCCAAGAGGCTTAGGCTGGGTATACATGAGACAATATATTATCTGATATATCGTTCTGACGCGGATCGGAATGATACATTGTCCATATCATCTAGTGTGTACTCCCAATTGCATGCTTCCGTGGGTCGTTTGTTGGGTCATCCAGTCAGGAGTCATGCCCAATAGAATGATCCTGGCAACAACGGCATGCAGGTGAATGCCACAATGAACAATATATTGGCAGTGCTGTCGACCAGGAATCACATCATGATGAGTACCCAGCCTTAGGGGTCTTACCTCTGGTTCCCATGTCTCCTGCACGCAGTTCACATGATGGATTAAGAATGAACAGATGAGGAGGGGTGTCACTTGGGACACGTGCCCCGGGCACCCCTTTTTAAGCGTGGAGCATTGCTCAGCTCTTTTCCTTCTGCAGTACAGTCGCTGCAGTCCCGCACTGGAACCTGCAGGCCGTGAGCACACCTTGCTGTGACATTATCACTGTGCGCCATACTCCCAGGCTATCAGTAACTCTGAGCCACTGTATCATGTGGGCCATGATCTGATATCATGTGGCTCCTGCTCTTCCAAAGTCTTCCAGACCAAATCCCACTGTTCTAAAAAAGCAGCCAGTTGGGAGACAGTACACCTATGCTTACTACTACTAAGGTAAGTAAAAGGGGAAAAGGTAAGGGGAGCAGACAAAATCTGGGGGTGGCAGGGTAAAGGATTTTACTATTATAAGCACTACTGCATTTATTGTCAATCTTTGACCCACTTCCTCCTCCTCTACATGTGTTTCTGCTTTGGAGGGGACCCTTCACAATGTTTCTATGGGGACCACAAAGGTCTAGTTTATATCCAGTTATTAATATAAGAACAAACTATATTTAGGGCAAGACATTGCATAAGACAATATTGTGAGGTTATTGTGTTGTGATTGTTTACAGAGCTCACATTTCAAAATTACCACAGAAAACTTCTTTAATGGTGGAGATAGGGAGCTGGTTTGCTGTATGGACAGATTTAGTTTAGCAATATGGCAGCTTCTATTTCTGTATTGAAATATACAGAAAAGGTTGGATGTTTATTTAGAAAACTTAGCTCATTAACTATTGATAGAAAAATAATCTTCATTTACATGGATACCAGTTTTTTGTCCAGTCGGCTACCCTGTTATTGACTCGGTTATCCTCCTCTAACCAGTTATACAATGGCTTAAAGTAATCCAGCAGTGGTTGGACATCCATCTTGGGAGTTCCTGTTATGCTCTCAAGTGCTTCAGGCCAGGGTCTGGAATTCCCTAGCATCAACA
Organism: Pseudophryne corroboree; assembly: GCF_028390025.1. Classification (NCBI taxonomy): domain Eukaryota; kingdom Metazoa; phylum Chordata; class Amphibia; order Anura; family Myobatrachidae; genus Pseudophryne; species Pseudophryne corroboree. Next base: position 849,319,000 of record NC_086445.1, read on the forward strand.
TGGCCCTGTGAAGTAAATTACATTCTTGTTACTCAAAAAGCATTTTTGAAGTATTGTGTAAAAAATAAATATGGTGCACGCTATTTCACCCACCGTAATTTATCTCCAGCCTCAGTAGAGTTAGTGATGTCACAAGAGTGAAGGGGTCCATTGTGCTTTGCAGCTTTGCAGAGTGCAGCCTGGAACTGGAATTGGTAAATAGTCCGTGTATAATACCTGCATGACAAATACAATTATGGTTTGCCACCTGTGCCTGCTCAACTGATTAGGGTGCCAGCACTTGTGGGAGGTGGGGAGCACCACATTGTTGGCTGTCTGGGAATAAAATGCTGATCTAGTTCACACCATTTTGGCGGCAGCTGCACAGCTCAATGAAAGAAGCATGTTAGTTATCCAGGTTTTGATGGACACTTTTAAAGTGACCTCCAGATGGCAGTGGCCATGTGACCATGCAGCTTACTGCCAAAACCATTACTTCATGCACATAGATATCTATATCTATATATCTATATATATATATATATATATATATATATATATGTATATATATATTTCTGCTGCGGGGTACACTGGGCTCCACAAGGATAGACATTGGGGTGTAGAGTAGGATCTTGAGCCGAGGTGTAGAGTAGGATCTTGATCCGAGGCACCAACAGGCTCAAAGCTTTGACTGTTCCCAGAATGTACAGCGCCGCCTCCTCTATAACCCCGCCTCCCTGCACAGGAGCTCAGTTTTTATAGTTGGTGCTGCAGTAAGCAGGCACATAACAGAGGGGCTACTCCAGGCAGCCCTAAGAAGAGCTTTTTTTTGAAGAAAAAAGTGAAGACTTCAAGGGCAGCAGCGGTGGTAAATGTCAGAAGACATTCACTGCTGCAGCTGCAGCTCTCTCCAGCGGCGCTGTACACTCCCGAGCCGTGGTTGCCGGGTAACTACAGCAGGAGGCTCAGGTTTTCTTCACGTCAGGCACACACGACGGGGGCTCTCCAGGATCGCGTGGCCGCGCTTCGGGAGGTGATGAGTGGGTCCCGCTTGCGGGACCCGGTCTTTATCGCGATCCGGCGCAGTCAGTGGGAGGCGGGCCGCGCGCGCTGGCGGTGGACACTGTGGCAGTACAGGCGATCCCACTAGATCACCAGGGTATGGGTGCAGGTCAGGTTTTCTCTCTAAACCATTTTCAGTAGCCCACAGTACCTGGTGGTTTTGCCAGCAGGGGGATAAGGCTTAGACCTGAAGCCCCTCCCCCAGCCCCAGGGCGCCATTTCCCGCAAATGTTCCCGCCCTGGAGCTGCATAACTGTCTCTCCCTCACTCCCTGTCAGTGTCTGGGCACCATTATCTCTCAGCTTCACTGTTCCTGGGACTGCTTGGACAAATCCTCCTGTGTAAAGCCACCTGGTTGTCAGTGCTGTGATTTTACATGACACTTAAATATTCTACCTGCCTTTTTAGACAGTGCTAGTTAAGAAAGAGTGCATTTAGTCAGGGTTTTCTAGTACAATTACCCTGTGATATACATCCAGTTCTTACTGTGCAGTGTTATATCTATTGGCTATATAGCTATATATATAAGCTAGTCCAGTGCAGTATTATTGTTAGTAATAACCTCTGCATTGTACAAACTGTGACTATCTGTGTGTGCATTAGATAGCTGAGTGGTGTCCATTTCGTGTCTTTCACTCAACTTGCTATCCCTACATTCTATAACCTGACGGGGCTTAGTGCGTCAGGTTTTATATTGATATAGGATTTTCACAAAGATATACTTTCATACCTATTTTTCTCTGTTATTTAGTCACCATATCTCTCCTTTATCTCTGCTAGTGCAGACTACACTGGGCAGGGGTTTGGGTACGAGGTATTGTGCTGCTGCCAATTGTACTGTTACCTGATACTGCAAGTTATATCATGTCTGCTTCTGAGGGTAACGGTTCTGGGGCTGAACACACTGCCGGTGTTGCTGAAGCCACAGATCCCTATGAGGAGAATATAGCAGCTGTGGGCTCTGGTTCTGAGGGCTCCTTGCCCCCCAGTGGGACTGTGGCAATGGAGGTACATAATGACCCACCGTGGGCCGCTTTTTCCACGCTTCTACATACGCTAGTTAATAAACTAACACCCCCTATGGGACCCCCTATGCCGGTACAACCGTATGTGGTCCCTGCAGCTAACCCGCCGTGGGCGGACGATTTATCTGCTCAATTGAAGAAGTTGAACCAGTCCCTGACTACTAAAAAGTCTGACCATCGCTCGCCTAAGCCCAAGGGGTCCTCTAAGCGAGCACTTGTCTCCTCACAATCCACTGCTGTCACTGACACCTCGTCTGATGTAGACGGCACTTACACTGACCCCACAGGTTCTGACTCAGATACTGCTGATGGGGAGGGTAGTTCACATGTGGATGTTCCTGATCTTTTGGAGGCTATTAAGTTAATTCTACAAATTACGGATGATCCCGAGCCATACGTCCCTCCTAAGAAACCAGATAGGTTCATGCGTCAGAAGGTGGTTAAACAAGTTTTACCTCACTCTGACCACCTAGTTTATATACATCAGGAACCCTGGGAAAACCCGGGTACGAAGTTTGTGTCTCAAAAGAAGATGCTGCCTCGCTATCCCCTCGCACCAGAGCTGCCTAAGAATGGGGAAACGCCTCCTCCAGTAAACTCACATGTGGCTAGGATGGTGGTTTCCTCAGCTATACCTGTCACTACCGTCACGTCTCTAAAAGAGCCTACAGATAAACGTGTGGAGGGTTGTCTGAAAGTGATTTACACCCTCACGGGTGCTGCACAAAGGCCCACTATTGCAGCAACATGGGCTGCAGAGGCTATTGAAGCATGGGCCTTGGAGTTGGAAGCTGAAATCTCTTCTGACCATGCTTGTCATATATTGTCACAGCTTCTCGCTATATTAAAGAGGCGGCTTCTGATGCCGGTATCCTAGCAGCCAAGGCCTCTACTACGTCAGTCCTGGCTCGCCGGATATTGTGGCTGAGATCCTGGTCTGTGGATCTGGACTCTAGAAAAACCCTGGAGGTACTCCCTTTCAAGGGAGATATTCTGTTTGGGAGGGCTTAAATAAGATAGTGGCTGACTTGGCTACTGCCAAAACTGCCTGTCTGCCAAGTACCGCTCGCGTCGAAGGCTAAAGGTACTTCCTTTCGCCCCTTTCGTCTTTCAGGTAAAGCAAAAGGTCAGGCGTACAACAAGCCCGCACTTCCAAACCTGGTAAGCCAAAGCCCAAAAGAGCCTGGGCGGCCCGTCAGCCAGCTTCCAAGGCCGATAAGCCTGCCGCATGACGGGGCGGCCTCCCCCTGGGGGATCCCAGGGTAGTGGGCCGGCTTCTAGGGTATACCCAGGAATGGTTGAAGACCACTTCAAATGCCTGGGTACGGGAAGTTGTCACTCAAGGTTACGCCATAGCCTTCAAAAACCGACCCCCTCATCGATTTTGCCAGACAGACGTCCCGTTGGACCAGACAAAGGCAAACACTCTGCATTCGGTGGTACAGACCCTCCTGGATACAGGAGTCGTAGTACAGGTGCCTCTTGCGCAGAGGGGCCGGTGGTACTATTCTCCGCTGTTTCTAGTCAAGAAACCGAATGGGTCCTCCCAGCCCATTCTCAACCTCAAGGCATTCAACAGGTTTGTGAAGGTTTCCAAGTTCCGTATGGAAACCCTTCGCTCTATAGTTCTGGCCTTGGAACCTGGGGACTACATGGTCTCCCTGGACATACAGGATGCTTACCTGCATATTCCTATAGCAGCGTCACATCAGCAATACCTGAGGTTTGCTATTGGCAACCTCCATTATCAGTTTCGGGCATTACCTTTTGGTTTAACAACGGCTCCGCGAGTCTTCACCAAAGTCATGGCGGTAATGACGGTGGTACTCCGCCGTCAAGGGGTCAGGATACTGCCGTATCTGGACGACTTGTTAATCCTGGCTAATTCCCCAGAACTTTTCCTACGTCATCTAGATATGATGGTCCGGTTTCTACAAGCCCACGGGTGGCTCATCAAGTGGAAGAAATCCTCCCTGATCCCTGCTCAGAGCATAGTGCATCTGGGAGCGCTATTAGACACTCACAACCAGAGGTTGTTCTTGTGTCAGGAGAAAGTCCTGAAGCTTCAGGACAGGATTCGTTGCTTCCTTTCTCCGTCCGCAAGTGTCGATACATCCGGCGATGCAGGTGCTGTGTCTCATGGTATCAGCATTCGACATGGTGGAGTATGCTCAATTCCATTCTCGCCCTCTCCAGAGGCTGATTCTAGCCAATTGTGATGGCCTGCCTCACCAGATCAGGTCTCAAATGATCTCATTGACTCCAGAGGTCCGTCTGTCGCTGCTCTGGTGGCTCCAGGACCAACAATTGTGCAGGGGCCGTTCCTTCTGGATATCCAACTGGGTCCTGTTGACGACAGATGCCAGTCTAAGAGGTTGCGGCGCGGTTCTGGAGCAACACTCCCTTCAGGGTCGGTGGACCAAGGAGGAGTCCCTTCTCTCAATCAACATTCTGGATTTGTGGGTGGTCTTCAATGCATTGAACCTAGCCCAGCATTCCCTGAATTGGGAAGCGGACTTTCTCAGTCGTCAGGACGTACATGCCGGCAAGTGGGGCCTCCATCCAGAAGTGTTTCAACTCCTCGTGGAAAAGTGGGGTCTTCCAGACGTAGATCTGATGGCGTCTCGAAACAATCACAAGGTTCGGGTCTTAGGAGCAAGGACAAGGGATCCTCAAGCAGCATTCGTGGATGCGCTGGCGGTGCCATGGAGGTTTCGGCTGCCATACGTGTTCCCTCCGGTGTCACTCCTGCCCAGGGTAATTCGGAAGTTCAAGCAAGAAAAAGGAATTCTGCTTCTCATAGCTCCAGCGTGGTCCAGACGGCACTGGTTCTCAGACCTGCAAGGCCTATCATCAGAGCATCCAATTCTACTTCCACAACGCCCAGACCTCCTCGATCAGGGCCCCTGTGTTTACCAGGACCTAGCCCGGCTGTCTTTGACGGCGTGGCTCTTGAAGCTTCCGTCTTAAGGGCTAAAGGGTTTTCTGAGGCGGTCATTCAAACTATGTTGCGGGCCCGGAAACCGGCTTCGGCTCGGATTTACTATAGGGTCTGGCATTCTTACTTTGTTTGGTGCGCATCTAACGATTATGACGCTTCCAAGTTTAGTATAGCCAAGTTGTTGGCTTTTCTTCAGCAGGGCCTGGACTTAGGCCTGCGTCTGGCCTCCCTCAAGGTTCATATTTCTGCCTTGTCGGTGTGCTTTCAGAGAAAAATTGCGACCTTACCTGATGTGCATACCTTTACTCAGGGTGTGTTGCGTATCCAACCTCCCTATGTCCCGCCTGTGGCTCCTTGGGACTTGTCGGTGGTTTTGAAAGCGTTACAAGAGTCTCCGTTTGAAGCTCTTGGTTCAGCTGATCTTAAGTGGCTTTCCCTTAAGGTGGTGTTTCTGCTGGCTATTGCTTCAGCTAGAAGAGTGTCGGATTTGGGTGCCTTGTTCTGTAGTTCCCCATATCTGATATTTCACCGTGACCGGGCGGTTCGTAGGACTCGTCCCGGATACTTACCTATGGTGGTTTCTTCGTTCCACCTTAACCAGGAGATTGTGGTTCCGGCACTTGTTTCTCCTGATCTGTCTCCCAAAGAGAGGTCTTTGGATGTGGTACGGGCTCTCCGTATCTATGTGAAGAGAACTGCTTCCATTAGGAAATCTGATTCTCTCTTTGTACTGTTTGGATTTCACAAACGGGCTGGCCTGCTCTCAAGCAAACTTTGGCCAGATGGATTAGAATGGTGATTGCACATGCTTATGTGAGGGCTGGTCTGTCGGCTCCTGCTCACATTACGGCTTATTCTACTCGGTCTGTTGGACCTTCTTGGGCGGCCCGCCGTGGTGCGGCCCTTGAACAATTGTGCAAGGCGGCTACGTGGTCCTCAGTGAACACGTTCATAAGGTTCTATGCCTTTGATACTACCGCATCCCAGGATGCTTCCTTTGGATGCCAGGTTCTTGTGCCCGCTACAGTGCATCCCCTCCCATAAGGAACCGCTTTAGGACATCCCCAATGTATATCCTTGTGTAGCCCAGTGTACCCCGCAGCAGAAAACGAGATTTATGGTAAGAACTTACCTTTGTTAAATCTCTTTCTGCGAGGTACACTGGGCTCCACAAGGCACCCACCCTGACGCACTTTGCTTCTTTGGGTTGGTATGGCATTAGCCGCTGACACTTCTCCTGTCGTGCGAGTGTGGTGTATGTGGCTACTAACCGTTGTCGTCTCTTTTCCTGCTACTGCATTGGGCTGGTTAACTAAAAACTGAGCTCCTGTGCAGGGAGGCGGAGTTATAGAGGAGGCGGCGCTGTGCATTATGGGAACAGTCAAAGCTTTGAGCCTGTTGGTGCCTCGGATAAAGATCCTACTCTACACCTCGGCTCAAGATCCTACTCTACACCCCAATGTCTATCCTTGTGGAGCCCAGTGTACCTCGCAGAAAGAGATTTAACAAAGGTAAGTTCTTACCATAAATCTATATATATATATATATATATATACTGTGAGGACACCCAAAATGTTTACATTTTTAAATCAATATAACACTTTTTAATCACACTGCTTCAATAATACAGTTTATATATGAAGTTTTTCAAATGTGAAGAAATGGAGTTGGTGATCCTTTTGGGCTCTAATTTCTGAGCTTTAGATTCCTGAACCAAATAATCAATGTACCCGTATCTAGAAGACACATTTTGACTGTTCACACTGGGAGCCGTATTGTCTAGAAACTGTCCTGCCCATAGTAACCAATCAGATTCTACCTATCATAATATATAATGTAATTGATAAATGATAGGTAGAATTTGATTGGTTGCTATGGACAACATCTTCACTCTCCTATTTAGAAGGTTTGATACAGTACATCTTCTCCTAAGTCTCCTATTCAATTTGATAGGTGTCTCTTTAATTACTACATTCTCTTGTGATTGCAGCCTCTTTGTTGAGGTCAAAATGTCACCTGAGTTCAGTATGACTCTTTGCACCAAAGGCATAGACTATTTAACTGCACAAATAATGGGATTACAGGGAAGACTGATATGTACCTGATGAAAGAATAATCATTAGCCACATGGAAAAGAGCTGCAGGATCACAATATGTTTCATCATGAGGAA
>NC_086445.1:851306149-851316149 GCF_028390025.1 Pseudophryne corroboree
TCCTCCTTCTCCCCTGCCCGGGAATGGATCTGCCAGCACGAGGAGCCTGACTTCCAGTGGGGAGAGATGGTAAGTATCTCTCTCTCTCTCTCTCTCTTACTATCTCTATTCTGTCTGCCACAATGTGTAAAATTGGGGACTGGCTGCCGTAATGTGTAGTAAGGAGGAAGCTGTCTGCCGTAATGTGTAAAAAGGGGATGCTGTCTGCTGTAATGTGTAAAAAGGGGGACGCTGTCTGCCGTAATGTGTAAAAAGGGAGACACTGTCTGCCATAATGTGTAATAAGGGGGATGCTGTCTGCCGTAATGTGTAATAAGGGGGACGCTCTCTGCCGTAATGTGTAATAAGGGGCATGCTGTCTGCCATAATGTGTAATAAGGGGGACGCTGTCTGCCATAATGTGTAAAAAGGGGGACTGTCTGCCATAATGTGTAAAAAGGGGGACTGTCTGCCATAATGTGTAAAAAGGGGACGCTGTCTGCCGTAATGTGTAAAAAGAGGACGCTGTCTGCCGTAATATGTAAAAAGGGAACGCTGTCTGCCGTAATGTGTAAAAAAGGGACGCTGTCTGCCGTAATGTGTAAAAAGGGGACGCTGTCTGCCGTAATATGTAAAAAGGGGGCGCTGTCTGCCGTAATGTGTAAAAAAGGGACGCTGTCTGCCGTAATATGTAAAAATGGGACGCTGTCTGCCTTAATGTGTAAAAAGGGGACGCTGTCTTCCGTAATATGTAAAAAGGGGACGCTGTCTGCCGTAATGTGTAAAAAGGGGGTGCTGTCTGCCATAATGTGTAAAAAGGGGACTGTCTGCCGTAATGTGTAAAAAGGGGGACTGTCTGCCGTAATGTGTAAAAAGGGGACGCTGTCTGCCGTAATGTGTAAAAAGGGGGAATGTCTGCCGTAATGTGTAAAAAGGGGATGCTGTCTGCCGTAATGTGTAAAAAGTGGACGCTGTCTGCCGTAATGTGTAAAAAGGGGACGCTGTCTGCCGTAATGTGTAAAAAGTGGGATGCTGTCTGCCGTAATGTGTAAAAAGGGGACGCTGTCTGCCGTAATGTGTAAAAAAGGGGACTGTCTGCCGTAATGTGTAAAAAGGGGACGCTGTTTGCCGTAATGTGTAAAAAGGGGGACTGTCTGCAGTAATGTGTAAAAAGGGGGACTGTCTGCCATAATGTGTAAAAAGGGGACGCTGTCTGCCGTAATATGTAAAAAGGGGACTCTGTCTGCCGTAATGTGTAAAAATGGGACACTGTCTGCCGTAATGTGTAAAAAGGGGACTGGCTGCCGTAATGTGTAGTAAGGAGGAAGCTGTCTGCCGTAATGTGTAAAAAGGGGATGCTGTCTGCTGTAATGTGTAAAAAGGGGGACGCTGTCTGCCGTAATGTGTAAAAAAGGGACGCTGTCTGCCGTAATGTGTAAAAAGGGGACGCTGTCTGCCGTAATATGTAAAAAGGGGGCGCTGTCTGCCGTAATGTGTAAAAAAGGGACGCTGTCTGCCGTAATATGTAAAAATGGGACGCTGTCTGCCTTAATGTGTAAAAAGGGGACGCTGTCTTCCGTAATATGTAAAAAGGGGACGCTGTCTGCCGTAATGTGTAAAAAGGGGGTGCTGTCTGCCATAATGTGTAAAAAGGGGACTGTCTGCCGTAATGTGTAAAAAGGGGGACTGTCTGCCGTAATGTGTAAAAAGGGGACGCTGTCTGCCGTAATGTGTAAAAAGGGGGAATGTCTGCCGTAATGTGTAAAAAGGGGATGCTGTCTGCCATAATGTGTAATAAGGGGGACGCTGTCTGCCATAATGTGTAAAAAGGGGGACTGTCTGCCATAATGTGTAAAAAGGGGGACTGTCTGCCATAATGTGTAAAAAGGGGACGCTGTCTGCCGTAATGTGTAAAAAGAGGACGCTGTCTGCCGTAATATGTAAAAAGGGAACGCTGTCTGCCGTAATGTGTAAAAAAGGGACGCTGTCTGCCGTAATGTGTAAAAAGGGGACGCTGTCTGCCGTAATATGTAAAAAGGGGGCGCTGTCTGCCGTAATGTGTAAAAAAGGGACGCTGTCTGCCGTAATATGTAAAAATGGGACGCTGTCTGCCTTAATGTGTAAAAAGGGGACGCTGTCTTCCGTAATATGTAAAAAGGGGACGCTGTCTGCCGTAATGTGTAAAAAGGGGGTGCTGTCTGCCATAATGTGTAAAAAGGGGACTGTCTGCCGTAATGTGTAAAAAGGGGGACTGTCTGCCGTAATGTGTAAAAAGGGGACGCTGTCTGCCGTAATGTGTAAAAAGGGGGAATGTCTGCCGTAATGTGTAAAAAGGGGATGCTGTCTGCCGTAATGTGTAAAAAGTGGACGCTGTCTGCCGTAATGTGTAAAAAGGGGACGCTGTCTGCCGTAATGTGTAAAAAGTGGGATGCTGTCTGCCGTAATGTGTAAAAAGGGGACGCTGTCTGCCGTAATGTGTAAAAAAGGGGACTGTCTGCCGTAATGTGTAAAAAGGGGACGCTGTTTGCCGTAATGTGTAAAAAGGGGGACTGTCTGCAGTAATGTGTAAAAAGGGGGACTGTCTGCCATAATGTGTAAAAAGGGGACGCTGTCTGCCGTAATATGTAAAAAGGGGACTCTGTCTGCCGTAATGTGTAAAAATGGGACACTGTCTGCCGTAATGTGTAAAAAGGGGACTGGCTGCCGTAATGTGTAGTAAGGAGGAAGCTGTCTGCCGTAATGTGTAAAAAGGGGATGCTGTCTGCTGTAATGTGTAAAAAGGGGGACGCTGTCTGCCGTAATGTGTAAAAAGGGAGACGCTGTCTGCCATAATGTGTAATAAGGGGGATGCTGTCTGCCGTAATGTGTAATAAGGGGGACGCTCTCTGCCGTAATGTGTAATAAGGGGCATGCTGTCTGCCATAATGTGTAATAAGGGGGACGCTGTCTGCCATAATGTGTAAAAAGGGGGACTGTCTGCCATAATGTGTAAAAAGGGGGACTGTCTGCCATAATGTGTAAAAAGGGGACGCTGTCTGCCGTAATGTGTAAAAAGAGGACGCTGTCTGCCGTAATATGTAAAAAGGGAACGCTGTCTGCCGTAATGTGTAAAAAAGGGACGCTGTCTGCCGTAATGTGTAAAAAGGGGACGCTGTCTGCCGTAATATGTAAAAAGGGGGCGCTGTCTGCCGTAATGTGTAAAAAAGGGACGCTGTCTGCCGTAATATGTAAAAATGGGACGCTGTCTGCCTTAATGTGTAAAAAGGGGACGCTGTCTTCCGTAATATGTAAAAAGGGGACGCTGTCTGCCGTAATGTGTAAAAAGGGGGTGCTGTCTGCCATAATGTGTAAAAAGGGGACTGTCTGCCGTAATGTGTAAAAAGGGGGACTGTCTGCCGTAATGTGTAAAAAGGGGACGCTGTCTGCCGTAATGTGTAAAAAGGGGGAATGTCTGCCGTAATGTGTAAAAAGGGCATGCTGTCTGCCGTAATGTGTAAAAAGTGGACGCTGTCTGCCGTAATGTGTAAAAAGGGGACGCTGTCTGCCGTAATGTGTAAAAAGTGGGATGCTGTCTGCCGTAATGTGTAAAAAGGGGACGCTGTCTGCCGTAATGTGTAAAAAAGGGGACTGTCTGCCGTAATGTGTAAAAAGGGGACGCTGTTTGCCGTAATGTGTAAAAAGGGGGACTGTCTGCCATAATGTGTAAAAAGGGGGACTGTCTGCCATAATGTGTAAAAAGGGGACGCTGTCTGCCGTAATATGTAAAAAGGGGACTCTGTCTGCCGTAATGTGTAAAAATGGGACACTGTCTGCCATAATGTGTAAAAAGGGGACTGTCTGCCATAATGTGTAAAAAGGGGATGCTGTCTGCCGTAATGTGTAAAAAGGGGGACTGTCTGGAGTAATGTGTAAAAGGTGCTCTACCTGGTGTAGTGGCGCTACTGTGTAGCGTAATTTGAATAATGGAGACTACTGTGCACTGTTCTTGTATAGGGAGCGCCAATGCCGTTTTTCTGCACACAGCGCTAAAATGCCTAGTAACGGCATTGCCTGTTATGGACACTGAAAGTGCCCACTCACTGGGGTCAATAGGGCTGTGAGAGGCCCCAATAGGTCACCCACTTAATGAGATCCAAGCTAGTAATACAGTACAATTAGTTACATTGGGGTATTGGTTGTGGATCAAGGAGGAAACCCCAGGTTAGGATTAGGCAGCGGGAAGAGAGTGTTAAAGTTAGGCACCCCCAGGGAGTGTTAGGGTCAGGCTGCGAGGGAGGGAGATTTAGGTCTAAGCAGCAGGGATGGGGAGTTAGCAACTCCAGGGGGTGCTAAGGGTTAGGCACTAAGGGTTAGGCTGCATCCAGGGAGAGTTAGGGGAGAGGGGAGAACACCCCACACTCACCCCTGTCCATCTTCTCATTGAGATCCTGGCATCGGTATTATGAATGCCAGGATCCCATCAGCTGGCATATCATACTGATTCCCATTCAGCAGGGCTAATAGGATGTAGCTCATTCTCCTTAAGCCCCATATACACGATGCGATTTGTCCTTACGATTTTGCCTATATAATCAAAATCGTAAGAAAAGTTAGTGCAAATCACACCATGTGTATGCTTTTGCGATGCCGATGTGTGCTCCCGCGGGATCGACATCTTAGGAAAAAATAGACTGTGAAGGCAGGGTCGATGTGCAGTTTCTAGCCGGCATCAGCCATAAATCGAAATCGTACCGTGTGTATGCACCATTACACTCATTATTTGTGGGAGAAGATGGGGGGGTACAGTGATGTGTGGTGAGATAAATGGCACTGGTTCGAATCAGAGCCAGATTTTCACACACACATACTGTATATGAACCCAAGGGTTCATGTGGGCATTATTCATTGGTGCAGCAATATAAATTGCTGGAAATTTGATGAGTTTTGATCAGTGATGTGCTATTGTGTGGCCACGCCTCTTCCTTGTGAGACCACACCCCTTTTTTGATGCACGCTGTCCTTTTGTAAAATATGGGAGGGCGCAAATTTATAGTTTGCAGGGGGGCGCTGAACACCTAGCACCGGCCCTGCCCCGGACTCTCAAAAGCGTATTGCACTCCGACACTCTCTGAGACTACAGTCTCCTTGCCTGCACAAACCCCGTAATTCCATCTCAGTGTCCCTGCCCGCACCCTCCTCGTAATTCCTCCTCAGTGTCCCCGCCTGCACCCTCCCTGTAATTCTCCCTCAGTGTTCCTGACCTCAGCCTCCCTGTGACACCCCCCTCAGTGTCCTTGCCCACACACTCCTGTAATTCCCTCTCAGTGTCACTTCCCGCACCCTCCCTGTAATTACTCTTCAGTGTCCTTGACCTCAGCCTCCCTGTAGCCCCTCTCTCTCATTTTCCCTACCCGAACCCTCCCTGTTATTTCCCCTTAGTGTCCCTGACCTCAGCCTCCGTGACTCCCCCCTCAGTGTCCCTGCCCACACCCTCCTGTAATTCCACCTCAGTGTCCCTGCCCATACCCTCCCCATAATTCCCCCTCAGTGTCCCTGCCCACACCCTCCCTGTAATTGCCCCTCAGTGTCCCTGACCTCAGCCTCCCTGTAAGCCCTCCACCACATTGTCCCTACCCGCACCCCCCCCCTGTAATTCTCCCTCAGTGTCCCTGACCTCAGCCTATCTGTAACTCCCCCCTCTGTGTCCCTGGGTGGGGGAGGTGGGGGCGCCAGTTCCTTACTTTGCCTGGGGTGCTCAGACCCTTAGATACACCCATGCTGTGTTCCTCCAGCTCCAGAGCAGTCTATGAAGGCACTTTGTGAGCAGTATCTTACTGTACCTAATTTTTTCCTCCACCCCATCAAGGTGTAAGGAAAAACTAGTGAAAAATATTCTACCATAATAAATGGTAATCTGTGAAGGTGGATCTGATATCTGGCAGCACATAACTAGGAATTAAATTATTTATCCAGAGGGAGGCAAACAAAATTCCCCTAAATTGTGACAGTATTGAATTTAATTGTGACCTAACCTCACAGGACAAAAAAATGTCCTTTCTGAACCCAAAATTGGCAATCAGATATATTGAGTATGCATTAGATGGGAGAGAGTAGTCCAATATATTTTGTCTCAACTCTAACAACTGTTGGGAACTAGAATGGATTTCCCTAGTGAGACAATAATGCATGTGCAAAAGAAAAAGGAAAGGAATAAAAAACAACAGTGTGACAGCATAATGGGGGTATCCTATTATCAGAGGTAATTTACCAAAGCTTAGGTTAGCAGGGGACCAATTAGTGCCGATAACCAGCACTTATCAGGATTATGCTTCAGGTGCCTCAGGCATAGGCAAGATGTCGTCATCATCATCATCATCATAATCCGATTCCTCACCCACATCAATGTGTACATACTCTTCTTCTTCACACACTATTAGTTCGTCCCTGCTGAAATCCGCCGGTAAAGGTCTTCCTCGTGGAATTTGTAATTCATTTTGATGAACATTTTTTCCAAATTTTGGAGAAGTAACCTCCTACGCCGATCGCTGATAAGGTTCCCAACTGCTCTGAAAACTGACACACTGGATAGTGGGCAACTTAAGTAAAACAAAGGCAGTTTGTGCAGTTTGTGCAAGGGCCTTGAAATTGCCTTTTTGTTCCTGCCAGTAGTGAAACGGACTGTCTGACATGCCTATTTGGATGCTATCACTAAAATAATCATCAATCATGAATAGTACACTGCGGTCTGCCCTACAGCACCACAATACTTGTATGAATATTAAGCTGCAGTATGACCTGCAGTGTCACAATACTTGTATGAAATTGGGGTGATTATTATTATAGCATTTTTGTGCTATACCCCAGGGTTCCATACTATTATTTCTCTGTGACACTCTCGGTCAGACTGCAGTGCATAATCATACAGATGCATTCAACATCCCGGCTGTCAGGATCACAGTGCTCAGCATACTGGCGCCAGGATCCCGACGGCCGGATACTGACACCTATTCCCCATCTTGGGGTGTCCATGACATGCTTTTAGCAAGATAATTGAAGATGTGTCTAAAGGGGGGTACACACGGAGAGATCCGTGCTTAAAATCTAAGCAATCTTGCTAGATTGCTTAGATTTTAAGCACGGATCTGCCGTGTGTATGCCCTGCAGCGATAGCGATGCGCGGCCCCGCGCATCGCTATCGCCGATGCTAGATTGAGCCTGCATGCAGGCTCAATCTAGCGGGTCGCTCATTTCACCGTTGTGTGAAGTGAGCGGCCCCCCGTCGGCTTTTCCCCTCGCTCAGCACATCGCGCTGTGCTGAGCGGGGTGAGAGATGTGTGCTGAGCGGTCTGTGTTAAGATCGCTCAGCACACATCTCTCCCGTGAGTACCCCCCTTAAGGCTAAATATCTAGATAAAAATCCACTGGTTCACAGAAATAATTTATCCAGGGTTGAACGACCTGCTATCAAAGATATAGTGTCCTATACAGACATTCTTTTGCCCCCCCACAGATAAGGGGGGTGCTCTTGTGATTCAAGATCTGCAGGATTACAGATGTGAGGCTCTCAGGCAGTTGTCTGATGAGGCAGTGTACCGTAAACTTGTCTGCGATCCAACTAAACAATTTGCACAGTAACTTCGGGAGCTGCTCCAAGAGGCGATAACGGAAGGATATATATCAGAGTCAGTGGTAACAGCATTGCAACAGCCGCAACCAAAGACCCCTATCTATTACACTATACCCAAGTTGCATAAAAATGCTGTCTATCTGCCCAGCAGGCCTATAGTGTCGGCCAGGGACTCTTTATTTTATGAGGTTGCTAAGTATTTGGACTATTACATACAGCCGGTGGTACAGAAACAAAGTACGTACCTTAAGGACACTAGTACATTTCTATCAAAACTGAGAGCACTGGGCGAGATGCCTTCTCCATATTAGCAGTGTATAGCTGACGTCGTCAGCTTATACAAGAATATACCCCTAGATAGGGGGATAGAAGCAGTTGAGAAATTGCTTAAAGATGATCCACATTATGTTGGTCCTAATTTGTCTTTTTCTCTTAAACTGCAATTGGTTTTGAGTAACAATTACTTTATATTAGATGATTTGTACTTTTTGCAAACACTGGGGTACGCGATGGGAAGTTGCGATGCCCTGGTGTTTGCAAATTAGTTTATGTTTGAGGTTGAGAAGTTGTTTTTTTTTTCAAAAGGGATTTTTCGGAGCATATACGCTTCTAGACCCGCTACATACTGTAGATGATACATTTTTGATTTGGCCAGGAACAAAAGAGGGTTTTGTCAGTATGATGGATATGGCCAATTTAGAATATCCTAACATAAAATTTATGTACAATATCCAAGATACAAGTATCCATTTTTTGGATATTAAAGTATCTGTTAGCGGTAATATGCTTAAATCCTCCTTGTATTCAAAGCCAACAGACCCTTTTTACACATTACAGCAGCCAGTCCTCCTTTTTGACAGATAGATAGATACTTACCATCTCTCCCCGCTGGCTCACGCTCCTCAGTGCAGGCTTCACGCAGCAGATCCCGGGCAGGGAAGAAGGAGTTGGAGGGAGGGGGACTGGAGCCGCAGCAGCAGAGTGTAATTGGTGGTGGCGCTGCTGCAGCTGTCCCTCTCCTTCCGTATTGGCTGGCCGCCGCCGCTGTGAATGCTGGGATGAGGGAAGCGCATCCCAGCATTCACAGCAGCGCCGGGCAGCCAATGCGGAAGGAGAGGGACTGCTGCAGTGGCACCACTACCAATTACATAGCGCTGCTGCGGATCCAGTCCCCCTCCCCTGCCTCCAGAGCTTCTCCTCTTCTCCAGCACGGCGCACACAGCACAGCACAGGCAGCTTGTAATGAGTCAATTTGACTCATTACAAGCCGCTGGCCATTGCGCCCTCAGGGCGACTGCGCTGTGTGCCTAGCACACACGTAGTTATGGCACTGTAGTCTACTATGTATCCCCACTCCCGCCTCAGAGCAGATGTACCTGCATCCAATACCCTGCTACACCCCATATGGTGGCATGACAGAGCTAAGCAGCTTATTCCATCATATCACCCCCCTGGCACCCTCCATGTGTCCCACCCACATATGTCATTCCTGAACACTGACTCTGCAGCACTATCCCAGCGCGTATAGCAGTACACCCTGTAGTGAATACTAAATCCCATTAAATATTCCATACCCCCACTTCAAAATTCCCACTTCGGCCACTGGCGGTGCTCCTGACCTTTCATCACTATGGACAAATCCCCTTCTTCTGTCTTCTATGGCATGGGGCTTGTGTGATGGGGACTGTGCCCTTATTTCAAGAATCACTTTGGGCCCCTGTCCCTTATTGAACCAGCTTCATCACTGGGGCTTCACACTGCTTTTCACTTTAGACACACAGTAATAAGAGTGATAACCCCCATCCTTACTGTTGGGGAGCATCATCTTAGGAAATACTCACAAATTCAATACTCTTATACCCTATGATAGCATGACTGTCTTTATTCAAACTACTGTATGTACAGTGCTGCATTAACATGGTGTTGGATTTAATAAGGGTGATTCCATCTCTTTCCTAGCTGATGCTAATGTTCACGTAGTTGAGAAATTCACAACTAAAAATGATGATTGTTCCGGGGCATAGACCGGGAGGTGTCTAGTTGTGCATGTAGTGTAAAAATGGTCCATTCTCAGTGGGCGTGTCGTGGGCATGTCAATGCTAGTGGTTGTGTTCATAAATGCACAACCGCAAGCATAGGAGGCCTTGGTCAGATCGAGAGCCTACACCTGCCATAGGGCATTGCAAGTTTCTATGGTGCAGGCAGCTGATGGTGGCATATAAGGATTAGAGATGAGCGGGTTCGGTTTTACTCAGATTTACTCAGTTCTCATAATGGCATCTTATTGGCTCACGGATGTCACATGTTTTGGAAATACAACAAGAAAAATCCGGATAAAACCGAACTGGCATTAATTCTGGCGTTACATCCGAACCCGGTCATCTCTAATAAGGACTCACCAATCAGTATTATCAC